>NC_056726.1:768585106-768730106 GCF_019279795.1 Protopterus annectens | reverse complement strand
CATGTTGTGAATAGCAGAAACGAATACAGTGGCCTATCCATTTTGAAATAGTCTGCTTTGAGATGGCCTTTCCTTGTGATCCTGCAGAATATGCTACTAAGAGTTGCTCAGTCTTTCTGAAAGCTTTTGTTCTGTCCAAGTAGAAGCGTAGCTGTCTGCGTATGTCCAAAGAATGCAGGAGTCTCTCACCCTTATTCTGTGGGTTTGGATAAAAGGTAGGCAAATGAATGGTTTGGTTAAGGGCCTCACTGAACATTGCCTTAGGAATAAATGTCGGGTTCGTCCTCAGAGAAACCCTGTCTGGATGGAAAATGACAAAAGGTTCCACAGCCATGAGTGCCTGTAACTCTGAGACTTGTCTTGCAGAGGTTATAGCTAGGAGCAGAGCTGTTTTCCAAGATAAGAACTTTATTTCAGCTGTATTGGCTGGCTCAAAAGGCGGCAGTGTGAGTTTTTCCAAGACATAATGGAGGTCCATGCAGGTATTGGTACTCTCCTTGGAGGTCTTATGTTTTTGGCCCCTCTGAGGTACTTGGCAACGGATGTGAAAAAAATGGTGGTTCCTTATTGCAATGAGCTGAAATGGCAGAGGCATGGATTTTAATTGATGAAAAGGATAGGCCTTTGTCCAGCATCTCAGTCAGGTATTGTAAAATCTGAGGAATATTTGGTACAAACGTGTCAATTCCTTGTGCCTGGTTCCAAGCACAGAATCTTTTCCATTTTTCTGCATAAGAATTTCTGGTACTGGGCCTCCTGGCCTCCAAAATAACATCCATTACTGCTTTAGAGAGAGATGTGTTCTGAATAGCTATATTATCTGCCATGCTGCCAAATTTAGGGTTCTGAGTTGGCTGTGCAGGATCTGATTGTTTTGTTGGGTCAGTAAATGAGGAATTAGAGGCAATGTCCAGGCTGGGCCTTGAGACAAGCTCTTTAGGATTGGGTACCAGTGCTGGCAGGGCCAGTCTAGAGCAATCAGAATCATTTTTGGCTTCTCTTGTCTGACCTTTAGGAGCACCTTGGGGAGAAGAGGCAGAGGAGGAAAGGCATATACTGTTAGGGTTTTCCAGCTGAATGATAGAACATCCACTTTCCATGCTTGCTTGTGATACGTCCTTGTGCAGAATTTCTGTAGTTGGCAGTTGTGAGAGGAGGCAAATAGATCTATGTCTGGGCATCCCCATTTCTTTATTACCATGCTGAAGACTTGTGGATCCAGTTTCCACTCATGAGGATCCATGAGGTTTCTGCTTAGTTCGTTTGCCAGAGTATTTTTCTTTCCTGGCAGGAATTGTGCTTGCAGGTGTACTTGATAAGTCAATGCTGTGTCCCACAAAGTCATGGCTTGTCTGCAGAGGGGGTAGGAATGAGTGCCTCCCTGTTTGTTTATGTACCACATGACTGTAGTATTGTCCGTCCTTATCAGTAGTTGTCCTGGATGGAGTAGATCCTTGAAAGCTGTCAGGGCATTCTGAACAGCTAGCATCTCTTTTTGATTAATATGAAGATGCCTTTGGCTTGTGGGCCATGTGCCCTGAATACACTTTCCTGCAATGTGTGCCCCCCCCCAGGCATAATCTGAAGCATCTGTTGTTACTGACTGCCTGGCTGTGGGTAGGGTGAATGGCTGTCCCTTGTTGTGGTGACAGGCCTGTGCCCACCATTGAAACTCCTGTTGCAGGCAAGGAATTAGGGTAATTAATGTTTCCAGGCTGTGACAATGTTGAGTCCAAATGCTTTTTAGATACCATTGTAGTTTCCTCATATGCAGTCTGGCATATGGAATTAGCAGAATGTAGGATGCCATGAAGCCCAAAGCCTGCAGAATTCTTCTTGCAGATAACTGGGTCTTTGTTGCCAAAATTTTGAAGTAATAAGTCAGTTGCCTTTGTTTGTCTGGCATGAGGTAAGCCATCTGGGCAGTTGTATTTAAGCTTGCACCCAGGAATATTATTTCTTGAGAGGGTACTAGTTTTGATTTCTTTTCGTTTACTGTGTACCCTAGGCAAATTAGTAATCTTTTTACAAACACCAGATGCTTTAGTAGAATGTCCTTGTTCTCTGCTTGAATAAGGCAATTGTCCAAGTAAGGATATATTTGAATTCCTCTTTGTCTGCAAAATGCAATTACTGGTGCCAGGCATTTTGTGAAGACCCTGGGCGCAGCAGATAAGCCAAAGGGCAGGGCAGAGAATTGGTAGTGCATTGAGCCAGCTATGAATCTGAGGTATCTTCTGCAAGATTGTCTGACTGGAATATGCAGGTATGCCTCTTTTAGGTTCAAAGTTACAAGCCAAGCCTTCTTGCCCAGCATGGGCAGAAGCTGCTGCAGAGTCAACATTTTGTATTTTGGAATGTCCAGAAATGTATTTAAAATAGACAGGTCCAGTTAGTCTCCAGGGCTTTGTCTTTTCTGGGTACCAAGAAAAGTCTCGAGTAAAATCCTTGTCCCAGCTCTTGCTGTGGTACTTGCTGAATGGCCCTCATGTCCATGAGGGATGAAACTTGTTTTTGTGCCTCTGCCCATTGATTGTGTGGCAGGTCTGGCATACCTTTTGCCCTTGGCAGGGTGTGAAAGTGGAACCTGTAGCCCTGGGACAATATATTCAAGACCCATTTGTCCTGGGTGATCATGTGCCAATTTTGAGAAAAAAGTGCTAGTTTCCCCCCCAAGGGGGCTGCCAAAAGATAAGTGCTTTATGCTGGCAGAGGAAAGTCATTGGGACTGTTTCCTGTATGGCTGTGATTTGTCTTCTCCACTTTTGGAGGTAGAAGCGCCCCACTGTTTAGGCCTGTATGAGCCCTGGGGCTGGGATCTGCCTCTGGGGCGTCTGTATCTGCCTCTTTGTGGCCTGTCTGACACTGGAAAGGACCAATTCTTTGTAGGCCAGTTCCTGCTAAATCTGGGTGGCTGTACCTGTAAGAAATCCTTTACTGTTTGCATAGATTTCGCTTTGTCCTCCATTTTCTTCAACACCTCCTCTGCTTTAACACCAAGCAACGTATCATGCTGTAATGGAGCATCTAATAATTTTTTTTAACATGATCAGGCAGATTCTGTTCCTTTAACCAAGCATGCCTCCTAATGACAGAACCCGTAACTGCAGCCCTGCAAAAGGCCTCCACAGAATCAAAACCACATTGCAATATATGCTTTCCCACTTGTTCAGTTGCATGCAATAAATCCTGCATTTCCTTATTTTCTGCGCAATCAGAATTTGACAACATTGTCAGTTTTAGCAGTGACATTAAGTATTGCTGATATTTAAACATATGAAATTGACAATTTAAAGCCCTCACAGCCAAAGTAGCAGAAGTGTAAACCTTTTTTCCCCATCTGTCTAGTGCCCTTGAATCTCTATCAGATGGGATAGGGTTTTTTGCAGTAGAAGCCTTGACCCTTTTGGGACCCTGAAAAATAATTTCTGGGTCAGCAGCAGGGTTTTTATAAAGAAATTGATGTGAATCTGGAACCCTGTAGTATCTATCTGGTTTAACAGGGGCAGGAGGTAAAGAGTCAGGAGAAAGTCCGGACTCTGAAAATACATAATCTATAATGTCTAACACAGGAGGAATAGCCAAAGGCCTGTGCTGAGGTAGTAAAAGAAAATCTCTAAGCCTTTTCTTAGACTCTGAGTAGTCTTGGCTCTCCCAGTGGAAGTGCTCTCTCATGGTATGCAGGGTTTCCCCCAAAAGAATAACCCTCAGGCGGTGAGGCTGAAGGGATAGATTCTTCAGCGTCAGAATCCTCATAAGGAGAAGAGAATATTCCTGTTCAGAAGAGGAGTCACAGGAAATGGAAACCTGATCTGAAGATTCATATTCTGTCTCTTGCCTAGGTCTCTTGTCAGGAGGGGGATGAGAACCCTGATCAAGGTAATTAGGTCTTCGGCCATTTTGAGCATCTGTTTTTTTAGGCATGGTAGTCTGTCCAGGAGAATGCTGTACTTGTTTCTTTGTCTTTAGAACTGGTTTAGTCTTTGCTTTGGAAGCTGAAGTAGGTTTTACATAACTATGTAGGTCTGAAAACAACCTCAGAAGCAGATGCCTGCTCAGCAGCTCCAGACCCATCTGAGGGAATAGTTTCCGAGCGTCCAAAACCTTGAGTATCCAGAAGACTAGCTGGCTCCACATGGGAGTCGTCAGCGGCCTGTGGCTCTGAGGTAGCGGGCACCAGGTGCTGCGAAAGCGCCTCACTGAGAACCGGCGACTGGCTTAGCGGAAGCCTCGTCGGTTTTGGACTTCGGATGCCTGTCCTTTTCTTTTTTCCTTGCGTTTTTTATAAACTCCGGTCGTCGGCTGTTCCGACGGCATTATATAATTGAATCTTCGGCCAAAGTAATGAAAGGCAAAATCGTACTGACGCTTAATAGTGCGTTGGTTAAATCTAGCACAAAACCGACAGCTAGCAAAGTTGTGATCAGGGCCTAGGCAAGGAATACAGTAAGAATGAAAATCCTTATGAGGTATTTGCTTCCCACAAAAAATACAATGGTTAACTTTTTCTGACATCGGACTGGAGCAAGAAAAAAGTTTCCCCAACAGGGTACTTAGCTTTAATGAAGACTTTGGATCTGAAATTTGATTTTGAAAATCTCAGGAGTCGGCTGACCGGCACTTGCGAACTCCTTTTGCTTCACGCGGCAAGAAAGACTGAAGAAAATGGCATCGGCTGCATCTTTTACACCCCTGGGCGCACTGACATCAGGGAAGAGGCGACAGCAACCAACACCGGACCTAGACTTTGGAATTCTGGCCGACTGCGGGTAGTCTGCCAGCAGGATAACTCAAGTGTAATGACTGCAACAGTGAAACACGATGGACATCTGCTTGAGCAGTGGATGAGAGAAGAGGGGTGGTTCTGTGTTGTAATGAGCTAAAATGGCTGAGCCGTGAATTTTGATGGAGGAAAAAGAAAGGCCCTTGTTAAGCATCTCAGTTAGGTATTGAAGAACCTGAGGTAAATTGGGCGCTGCTGTGCCCATCCCTTGAGTTTGGTTCCAGGCACAGAATCTTTTCCATTTCTCAACATAAAAATTTCTAGTACTAGGCCTCCTTGCCTCCAAAATTACATCCAACACTTGTTTACTGAGGGACGGTAATGGAGAGATTAGGAAATTAGCCAGGCGGTCAGGGTTTGAAGCTGAGGGTGCAGAATCTGGCTCTCGTGCTGGGACAGCAGGGTAGGGGTTTGAGGCAGGTGCCATGGAGCCAGCAGTGAAACTGCGCAAGAGGAGGTACCAGTGTTGGCGTGGCCAGTCTGGTGCAATCAGTATTGTCCTTGGTTTGTCCTGTTTGATCTTTAGTAGTACTTGAGAGGAGAGGCAGGGGAGGAAAGGCATAAACTGATACTTTTCCAGCTGAAGGACAGAGCATCCACTTTCCAAGCTTCTTTGTGGGGAGTACTTGTGCAGAATTTGTCCAACTAGTAGTTCTGGGGGGAGGCAAACAGATCTATATCTGTGCTCCCCCATTTATCAACATGTTGAAAATCTTTGGTTCCAGTTTCCACTCGTGTAGGGCCATGAGGTTTCTGCTGAGTTCATCTGCCAGTGTATTTAGTTTTCCTGGCAGGAATTGAGCCTGTAGATGCACTTGGTAGCTCAAGGCTGTGTTCCACAGAGCCATGGCTAGTCTGTAGAGGGGGTAAGAATGGGTACCCCCCCTGCTTGTTTATGTACCACATAACAGTGGTGCTGTCCATCCTTACCATTAATTGTCCTGGAAGAATGTGGTCCTTGAAGGCTATCAGAGCATTCTGTACAGCTAACATTTCTTTTTGATTGATATGCAGGTGCATTTGACTTGGGTTCCATTTGCCCTGAATGTACTTCCCTGCCAGGTGAGCCCCCCATGCATAGTCTGATGCGTCTGTTAGGGTTTGGGCGGCGGGGGGTAGAGTGAATGGTAGTCCCCTTGTTTTGGTAGCAGACCTCTGCCCACCAAAGGAACTCTAACTGTAGGCAAGGTATGATAGGGATCATTGCTTCTAGATCCTGAGAATGTTGACACCATACACTTTTTAGGTACCACTGTAGTTTCCTCATATGCAGTCTTGCATATGGAATTAGTAGAATGCAGGAGGCCATGAACCCAAAGGCTTGCAGTATTTGCCTTGCAGATAACAGGGTTTTTGTGGCCATTAGTTTGAAGTAAGTAGTCAAATGAATTTGTTTCTCTGGCGTGAGGAAAGCCATCTGGGAAGTTGTGTTCAAGCTTGCTCCCGGGAATACAATTTGCTGACAGGGTACAAGATGAGATTTCTTTTCATTTATGGTGTAACCCAGACAAGTTAGCACCTTCTGTACGAATACCAGATGATTCAAAAGTATGTCCTGGCTTTCTGCCTGAATTAGACAATCGTCCAGGTATGGGTATATTTGAATATTTCTTTGCCTGCACAATGCAATGACTGAAGCTAGGCACTCTGTGAATACCCTGGGCGCAGTAGATAAGCCAAAGGGCAGTGCATGTAGCCTGCTTTGAAGCGTAGGTATTTTCTGCAAGATTCCCTGATTGGGATGTGCAGGTAGGCTTCTTTTAAGTGCAGTGTTGCCAACCAGGCATCTTTGCCTAGCATAGGAAGTAAATGGTGAAGAGTTAGCATCTTGAATTTTGGAATCACCAAAAAGGTGTTTAACATAGAAAGGTCCAGGATAGGACACCAAGCATTGTCTTTTCTGGGTACCAGGAAAAGTCTGGAGTAGAAACCTTGTCCCTTTTCCTCTTCTGGTACAGTTTGAATAGCATTTATGCTTAAGAGAGAGAGTACTTGCTTTTGAGCCTCTGCCCACTGATTTGGGGGTTGATCTGGCCAACTGTTTGGGATTGGTAACGTGTGGAAGTGAAATCTGTATCCTTGGGAAACTATATTTAAAACCTGTGTGTCCTGGGTAATGAGTTCCCAGTTTTTTGCCTGCAGATCAGTTATTCCCCCTAAAGGAGCAGTCAGCTGAGAACTGCTTGGAAGTTTTAAAGTGAAGTCATTGAGACAGTTTACCATAGCGGGGAGTCTTACTACTCCATGATTTGGAAGTGGGAGCCCCCCCCACTGTTTAGTCCTGTACGTACCCTGGGACTGAAGCCTAGGTGTTCTGCTGGTTCTGGGTTTGGACTGAGAAGGCCTGGAAGAGGCAGGAAAAGACCAAGTCTTACAGGGCCAATGCCTACTAAAATCTTGGAGGTTGTATTTGTAGGAAATCTTTAACAGTTTGCATAGCTTTAGCTTCTTCCTCCATCTTTTTAAGAACTTCTGCTTTGTTGCCAAACAGGCGGTCCTGATTTAAGGGAGCATCCAGCAATTTAGCGTTAACATTATCTGGCAAAGATTACTCCTTAAGTCAAGCATGCCTTCAAAGTACAGACCCAGTGACAGCAGCCCTGCAAGATGCCTCTAGTGAATCAAAACCACATTGCAAAGTATGCTTTCAAACCTGTTCAGCAGAATGCATTAAATTATGTAAATCCTTATTTTCAGCACAGTCAGGAATCAACATCATTTTCTGTTTAAGCAATCCAATGATATGCTGATGACATTTTAACATATGAAACTGGCAGTTTAAAGCCCTAATGGCCAAAGTTGCAGAAGTGTATACTTTCTTACCCCCATCTATCCAGCGCCCTGGAGTCTCTATCAGAGGGGATAGGATTGTTGGCAGTAGTAGCCTTGATGCCCTTGGGTCCCTGTGAAATGGTCTCAGGATCCGCAGTAGGATTTTTAAAAAGGAACTTGTGAGAGTCAGGAACCCTGTAATATCTATCAAGTTTTCTGGGAGCAGGAGATAGAGAGTCAGGGGTCAAGCTAGATTCAGAAAAGGCATCATCAACAATGTCTAGTACAGGAGGGATAGCTAAAGCCTCTTTTTAGAATCAGAGTAATCCTGGCTTTCCCAGCGAAAGTGCTCCCTAAGAGTATGCAGGGTTTCACCAAAAGAGAAATCCTCGGGGGGGGGTAGAGGGAATAGTCCTCTGCATCAGAATCCTCATAGGTAGGTAAGGGTAAATCCTGGTCATCAGACAAAACAGAAATTTCAGAATCCTGGTCAGAAGTATCATAAGCAAATTCAGTCCTAGGTCTCTTAGAGGGGGAAGGTTGGCTTCCCCTGATTAAAGTAATAAGGTCTTCAACCATTCTTATCTGTTTTTTAGGCATAGAGGCCTGACCATGTGGTCTGGACATCATTTTCTAGGCATAGTTCGAGTTTTAGGCCTTGAAGAAGATGATGGGGTCGGATTAATATTCAAGTCAGTAGGCCTGAATACACCCTCAGAAGCCGGTGCCTACACAGCGGCTCCGGACCAAAAGCATCTCACGGCATACGGACTCCGAATGGGTCTCAGTAGAGGCCTGTGAATCTGAAGTAGAGGGCATTAGGGGCTGCGAAAGCACCTCACGGAGTACCGGTGACTGGCTTAGGAGAAGCATCGTCGGCAGCTTTGGACTTAGGCGGCCTCTCTCTGTCTTTATCTTTGTGTTTTTTTTGGAATGTCGGTAGTCGGATGGCTTACCGAACACATATCTGGATAATTGAACTGAGTACCAAAATATTTAGAAGCGTAAATATACAGACAACGAATAGTTCGTTGCTTAAATAAGGCACAAAACCGACAGCGAGGTTCATCGTGATCAGGGCCTAGGCAAGGAATACAGTACGAATGAAAATCTTTGTGAGGTATTTGCTTTTCACAAGAAATACAATTATTGACTTTTTACTGACATCAGTTTAGAGCAAGAAAAAGTTTCCCCAACGGGGTACTTAGCTTTAGTTGAAGACTTTGGTTCTGAAACTCGAAAACAAAAATTTCAGGAGTTGGCCGACCGGCACTTGCGAACTGCTTCTGTTTTGGGCACCGCACGGCAAGAAAGACTGATGTAATGGCGTCGGCTGCATGCTTTATACCCCTGACTACCTGACGTCACGGCAGATGAGACAGCAACCAACGCAGGACCCAAGACTTTGATAATCAGGCTGACTGAGGGCTACTGCAAGCAGATAACCCAAATGTGATGACTGCAACAGTGAAACACGAAGATCATCATAGAATGACTTCCTCACTACTGTAGACATATGATGGTCAAAGGCTAGATTACTGTGTGTGTGCACCCCCAAGTCCTTGATTACGGAGTCAACTCTTAGGGATGTGTTGTCAATGCTGATGGTTAGCAGGGGTAGATGACTTCCCAAAAGATGCTATTATGCATTTCTTGGCATTTAGTTTAGTCCATGGCTCTGGCGCCAGTTGTCTGTCTGTGTCAGCCCTTCCTGGAGATTAAATTACGGCTAATAATTTGCAAACATCTGCAAATTTAGTCAGCCAGAGGTCAGTGACATTGCCCCTAATTTCAAAGTAGTAAATGCCAAAAAGGAGCTGTTTGTCCCAAGACCAATCCACGAGGGACTCGGTGACCAAGTCTCTTTGTAGAGATGTACTCTCCAATTCTAACTTCCTGGGTCCTGTCTGTGAGTCAGCTGGCTATCCACCAGGTGACATAAGGGTATGTACCCAACCTCAAGTTTGTTAGCAATGCTGGAGTAGGGGATTGTGTTCAATTCTTGGGCCGGGTCAAGGTAGGCAGGGTGAACTATTTTGCCTTCATCCATTGCTTTGGTGGCCTTCTCAAAGAAGTCCACCAGGTTGAGTAGGCATGACCTGCCCTTTATGAAACCAAACTGAGTTGGGTCCAGTGTCTGGAGATTTCCTATGTCATTACTGATCATTTCCATGACAAAACTTACCATGTCTTTGGAAATGACACTAGTAAGAATTATGGAGTTGTAGTTTCAAGGGTCTGTAGATGGACCACCTTTGTACAGAGGAATGAATGTTGCTGTTCTCCATTCATGAGGCACGAAAGCCTGTTTGGAGGCTACAGTTAAATGGCAATTCCAGAGTACCTGATAGATCATGTTTCATGCTCCTTAGAAGGCATCTTGGGATAATATTTGGGCCCACTGATGCAGTGTTCTTGGTCTCATAGAGTTAAGGACCTGTTCCCTAGCAATAGCAGGGGGAGTTATATTTGAAGGTATTTCCTGTGGGAAGGTTGGGGAGAGATGGGTAAAGTTGAAGCTGAATTTGTCGGCCAGTAGGTTTGCTACATTTTCTGACTCAGTACAAGTGGCTCCATTTACGATGAGTACAGCACACAATTGTGTATTGCCTTTGAGGTTGCAGACATAGCTAAAGAATGTTTTGTGTTTGTCCTTGGTCTGGGCAGACAAATTTAGCTCAAATATGGCCTTCTTAGACTATGTGTCCTCAGAATTGTTAAGTTTGATGACATCTGCTTTTATCCTGCTGGATGTTGCACTTACTATTTTTTCCCAAGATTTTCTTCCTTCTGTTATACAGCCTATTAATGATGCGATTCCACCAGGGTTGCTTCTTTTTTTAAGTTAGTTCTGTACGTCTTCCTGGTGGATACTGCTGCCTTGATGAAGCTTTTAATATGGTTGTATAGGGTTGCTGTGAGCAGTTTTGCATAGGCAGCAGAGTTGTCAGGGTTTATGGGGGCTTGAAGTTTTACCAGGTTATCACTTAGTAGGAAACTGAACATTACAGAGTTAGCTGGGGCTCCAGATTTTACTTTAAAAGCAGACCATTCTGTGGTCTGACTTTACCAGACAAGACATTAAACTATTGGGGGTGTGCAGCATTCTCCCATACAAGTGAGGACCAGTTCCAGTACAGATGAATCCATTGCTGGTGTATTGACAATCTGGTCCAAGAAGTTTGAATTTACAAAATAAAGGTATCTCTGGGCCTGTAGGTTTGGTTCTATGATTCCCAGTTAACAATGGGGTAATTAAAGTCGCCCATAAATATGCTACTGGGTTGGATGGTTGAATGTTTCCAGTAAGTTTAAATACATGGTATGGGTCAAAGAGGGGACCTATTCCTTGCAAGGAAGTGGTACTAGATTTGGTCTATGGTGACTTGTATGTGAAGACACTCAAGTGAATAGAGCTGTCTGGCCAGCCTTGATGTACATTTATTTTTGATGTAAATTGAGACACCTCCACCTTTAGTTCCAGTCTGTGGAAGGTATACTAGAGTTCTGAAACCTGGTCAAGCAAGTTAGTTATAGCTTAGGCTACTACAACAGTGATCTAATGAAGAACAGAAAAGCAACCAACTACAAGGCAAACAATGGACAGGGCATGTAAGGAAGTAGATATTTCTGGTCATGCAGCTGGGGTGTGTGCGTCTGTGTATATACAGAAACTGTTCACAGCCAAAACAAATTACTTTTCTTTACTGTCTGGTAATTTTTTTTTTTATTAAGGGCATGCTTACCACTGCTGTGTAGGATTTGGACTTTAAGGCAAGCAGCAAAAGATTTACACTCTATGGTTATGTGTTAGTTTTGTGGAAGGTTTATCAAAAAAAGTTTAAGAAAAATGTGGTCCTGCCAAAGGTATGCATTCCTCCCCAGGATTTTAGTTTTTAGTTTTTCTGCCAGTATTGGAACTATATGATTTGTACCCCAGCTCTTAAAGGCACATGCCCCCCCACCCCCCCACGATGATTTTTTTTTATTTTCAGTTTCTCTTAGTATAATAAAGACTTATATTTTCTTCCATTTTACCACTTTAACCTTTAATTAACCTGATGGTGGTGTACACTGTTTAAAAAATCACAGTGGCTATTCCCTTTGAGTATAATAAGCACTGAGACTTAAAAGGTCTAGTTTGATCAGTAATTATGCTTTCACACTCATAACGTCTACAAATCTAATTTGAAATCAACTGTGTAAACCACTGTTGGTTTGTAAAACAAGCATTCTTCCATAATAAGAAAGTGGCCAGACAATGTGGCCCTACATAAATTTATCAGAAAAGACAAATACATGTTTTTCATCCATTACTGCTAGCTTAGAAGCCATAGGCAGCAGAAAAATGATTTGGTAGAAAAGCCAACAAAACTCAAAATCACCTATAAACTGGGATTAATTAATAGCTTAATTTAGGACAAGGAAAGAAAAGGGATAGAAATAGTGCTTAAGAGGTAAGTGAGGCTTATTAGTAATCAAATGGTACAAAACATGGTTAGTAAAAGAGAAAACTTTATACCTGTAGCCCCTATGAAGGTGAAACAGTTACAACAGGGTAAGTAAGCCAGTAACAATCATCTTCTCCTTTGCAGGGGACAAGACCCCCCGCCCCAGTTATATACATCTCCAAGACTGCAATACCTCTGAGAAAAGGGAATACTTCAAGAAACAACTAACTTGGGCTTAATATAAGTTATTTTTTTTTGTCTTTCAATCTCTATTTTTTTGGGACCCACTCTAGCAGATCTTGTCATTTCAAGTAGTTACGCGCAAGAAGATGCAACACTAGTAACAAGTCTATCTAGTTATGGGAACTGAAATCCAAGCACAATATTGTTAAAGGTGCAGCTAGTCAGGGCCACCCTTTGCACAAAGATGCCATCCCAGAAGCCTCAGGGCAGAAGAGTTTCCAGATTTATGGTACAATATCAGTGGCCATGGGAAAAACAATGAACAGGAATGTTGTTACATCAGAAGATACATACAGACGACTACAAACAAGTGCTTCACAACTGTTGGAAAATTAAAAGACCATGATCCTGACAATATTACTAACTTCTAAAAAAAAAAAAAGGCAGGTATAAGTGTCAAACACCATTTAACCAATTTTGAAAGAATGTATAGCAGTGAAGGAACAGAAGAAAGCAGCTGTAGGGCCAATACTTTGATACTTTGAGTAAAGGCTCCACGGTCAGCAGCAGTTCATAACAGAAGAGGTTACGGAAAAGCAAGGTAAACAACTCTAACATGGTTCATAGGTGTGTATTAGGCTAATGGCCCTGGAGCCTTTACAAGCCTAGTCCACAGAAGTGCCCTGGCACTGTGCCGCCAGATGTTAGTTCCCAGTGCCTCTATCAAGTACAGCCACTGGAGTGATCCCTGAGGTGAATTTTCTATTTCTCATCCACTCATCAAGATTCCTCTTGAAGAGGGCCGGTGAGGTGCTCTGCTTAACATGTATGGGAAGTCTGTGTGGTATGAACCTGTCCCTAGAGCAGGTTCTGTTGATTGTGGTAATGAGGTTGAAAAATAATCAGCCCCACCAAGTCTCGAACCCAGGGTCCTGTACACCACAGTCAAAGCAATGTACCACTACTACACCATTTGACATGGAGCCAGAAGACATGACATAAACCTGCTGTATCCTCGTCTGTGACCAAACCACACAGCAGCAGCAGAACAGAAATGGGAATACAGATATCTCACAGTCTGCTTAGAATAGGCAACTTACTACCACATACAATTTAGAAACTGTCTTACCTCAAGGTAAATGCTTACTCCCTTAGAAAACAGATGAAGTGCTTCCAAGTCCAGATACAGTATCCAAACCGATAAGACATTAACTTGGCTAAAGTAACCTAACTATGCAAATTGGGAATTTGAAATATGCTTTGTATAAGCTGAAATGACTGGTGAGTACAGATGTACTTGGCAACTATTTTTATTTAACATTTGCTTAACAGGAAAGTTCGACTGGGACAGAGCCCATTTCCAGTGGAGACCCGGGGAGAAACACACCAGATGCATGTCTCTGGAATGTGGGAGGTAGCCCACGAGAACGTAGGGAGGACACGCAGACATTGCATAGAAAGCACCACAGCAGAGAATCGAACCAGAGAACCTCTTGCTTTGAAGTGACTATGCTAACTGCTGCCCCACTGTGCCGCCCAAATACTTTAAATAAATTAGCATGTATGACCTGCAAGCAAGAGAAGCACTGAAACAGTTGTGTACCAGATAAAAAATATTATGAAACATCTTTCTCTCATTTAGGGAGGGGCTAAGACTGGTAATAAACTAAACTTTAAAGTCATTAATGAAGTTTTGAAAGCTACAATCAATAACAGCAGGTGTGATGCACAGTTATTAGAAAGTAAAGATTCATCTCTAATGCTGCAGCTGTACAGTAAGAGTAAAATATTGTGCATCACTGTGGGGATACTAAAAATTTCATTACTACAGCAGACAGAGAAACCAATACAGATGGATGAAGAGGAAGTCTAAATTAGCATAATTTTGCCAATAGCAAGGTTTATTTTCCTCATGATATAAGAAAATTTGGAGAGATCCAATATTAACTTATATGACTCCTAACAACAAATATGTAATGATTTAGGATTACTGAAAGAAACTTAAAGCTATGGATATACCACAATGGCAGGTGTGCAGGATCAAATCCTATCATCTACCCACAGGATACGAGGCCAGCAGGACTATCGGCTTCGCGTCTAAAACCTTCCTAGGAGACAAAACTCCTTCCTCTTACTTGTAATCGTGTGTTGAGGAAGGACCCTGCACTAAATCTCCAAGCTCATGCTAATAGGGGACTCCCTATGAAAAGAAAGAAAAAAAAAGCATGAAGGAAACAAGACACTCTGAAAGAACTACCCTAACAAACCATGAGAGGCCGAAGGAAGGGGAGACAGCTATAGAGAATGACCGATAGACCTAGTACTACTAATCTATCTTTAGGGAAAGTACGCAACTTGCATGTCTGTCAGGACAAGTCTAGCTTCATCTTCCCACCAAGTTTATCATTACAGAGGGATTCTAATAAAAATGCATCTAAAGGTAGTCAAGACCAAGCTGAAGTGGAGATCACTGGACCTTAAAATTTTTTACCAAGATAGGGTATGTAAACCAGTAACATCCCTCTTAAAGGTCTGACCCCCCCCCCCCCAACAGCTATGACAGGGAACAAATATCTAAGGCCGACTTAATTACTGCAAGTAAGAAAGAACAGTAATCACAGATCAGTTCCGATTCAGCAAGTTTTGTGAGTGTACAACACTGCAGAGCACTGACTGAATAAGAACTAGGCAAATTAGTACCATATGAGCTACAGATGGGAACCACCAGGTACTAATAGTGAAAGAAACTGCATACACTCTACTGCTGATATCCTAAAAATCGTAAACACACAAACCAGAACAGTTATAGCTCTGGAAGTAGTTTAACCTGCAGAGATAAAGATGCATGGACTACCTATTCATAGAATGGTATTAGGCTATCGGCCCTAGGGCCTATATAAGCCTAGCCATAACAACTCCCTGACTATTTCTTCCCACAGTATTTCCTTCCCTGGACCCCTGTCTAGCAGGGCAACTGATGTGATCCCCGGGGTGAATTTCTTATCTCCCATCCAATCATCAAGGTTCCTTTTGAAGAGGGGCAAAGAAGCACTCTGCTTGACATGTATAGGCAGTCTATTCCAGAGTCTGGGGAGTCTCTGGGTCAGGAACCTATCCCTCCAACAAGTTTTGTTCATTGTGATGACAATGTTTAGCTCCCTGGAGCGTTTCTCTCTGAGAGATTGGGATTTCTTTAAGTGTAGCATGTCCAACAGCTCTGGGTTTGACATGGCCTTGTATCTTCAGCAGAGATCACCTCTGAGTAGATGATATGCGACAGAGTACAGGTGGAGTTTTTTTTTAGATGGTCAGTATAGGGCATCTGCTTTAGGCCTATGATTCTTTTAGTGAGATATTTCTGCGGCCTTTCCATTTGTTGCAGATGTCTTGAGAGGTACAAACCAAACGGGGTGTTGTATTCTATAATGGGTCAAATGAGGGATGAGTACAGTGGGACAATGACCTCCTTTTTTCTGGATGAAAAGCCCTTAGTGATGAGGTGTACCACATAGGAGGATTTCCTGTTGTGGCGATGTGGTTATCGAAGGTGAGACCACTGTCCACCTGTGTCCCTAGGTCTCATCACACGTTTGCTGTTTAGTGTACTACCACATAGGTAATTCACGGGTACATGTTTTTTCCCCAGATGTGGAGAGGAGTAGATGAAATTTTTCAAAGAGCAAATTCAGAAGGGAGTTCTCACGGTTTCAACCACATCCGGTCAGGCAGTCCATCCATCTACCACTACACCAATTACAGCTCCTTCTCTAATTCAACCTTTCGTTTTAGAGTCATTGGATCAGTGTGTTCTGGGTCCGTCTGGTTCTGATTCTAAGAGAACACAAGTCTTTAGATTGGACTATTGCTCTTAGAGTAATAGCTCCAACATCCTTGGAGATTGATGATTCTTTGAGGCAAAGCTTCCCTGTTGACTTTGAGGTTTTTGGAGCCCTCTCTTCCTCTGGCACTGGATAGCTCTGCTCCGACTTCCGTCTCTGGTGGATTGCTCTTACAGTGGAGGGAAGTGAGGTGCCAGAAACTTGCTTTCTTGGCTATGTTATCTAGCTTGTCCCCGGATCAGTCTACCTTTGGAGGTAGTGGAGACCGTGTTCACTGCTGTCGGGTCAGACAGGTCCTTCTCCCTCAGATCCACCCTCTACTTCTCAGATGACTTTGTACCATGATCCTACCATTCTTCCCCACAGGGACAGCCATCCCAAAGCTTCCAGTCTACCCAGCAGGGTACTTTGATGTTTTCTGATACTTCTCTGGAACACCTCACCAAGGAAGTCCTCAGGAAAAGAAAAGTGCAAAAGGGGGCACTTGGACTCTCCTCAGGAGTCAGTCACTGAGGATAATGATTTCGATAAAAGGGGAGGTGCCCTCAAAATCACCACTTGATGACATCTCATTTGGAGACATTCTTGAGATCATAAAGCAAAAGGGTGGCTGGTCTTCCCAAGGCCCTTCTCCTCGGGAATCAATATTTCTGGAAACATTTAGTACTGGTCCATCTACCTCCTGGGTTACTCAGCCAGCCGATGAACTTATTGATTTAAAGTCCAAGTGGATGTGAAAAAAAACTGATATGACTGAGACAATCCTTAAGAGACCAGACAGAATTCTGACTCTACCAGCAGGCCGGGAATACTGCAGTAAAGGGGTTCCGTTTCAGTAGAGTAGATGCCATGGTTGTGGCAGCGGGGAGAAAAAAAAAAGAACTCGCTGAATAGAATTCAACTGTCTATCCTCCTAATAAAGAGTAAAGGGCAACAGACAGATTTGGGAAGTACGTTTATGCTTCAGTGATGTTTACACTTGGATCACTGAACTATTTAGTACATTTTACTAGGCTACAAAGAGATCTGATTAAAGAGATATCCAAAGCTCTTTCTGGAACCGAAACTGATGAGGCTCAATCTTCTGTAGTCTCTCAGTTGGCTACCTTACAGGCTATACCCAATTTGTCCATGAAGGGTATCTCGCACACTGCAGAAGGTGCATCAAGGGCAGCTGGTTCAGGCATTTCCATCAGGAGGTATACATGAATGCTCTCTTGTGTTTTTGCAGAGCCCTTCAAGCCATTGTTTGTCAATGCTCCCTTTGACGGCACTTTTTTTGGCTCCACGGTAAAGGGCACAATCTCCAGGTATGAGAAAGATGGAAAGAGCCTCTCTGCAGTGGGCATGCATTTTTCAACCCTTCAAAGGACCTTTTCCAGGAATCAAAGAGGAGGTTGAAAAATGGAATTCAAAAAATCTCAGGGTCCTTTTCATGACACAGAGTTAGTTCCCCCAGAGGCAGAGGGGGGGGTCGATAATGGAAGACGACATCCACATGGCAGAGGAGGCCCACAAAACAGGGGTATGGAGATTATTTTTCTGACCAACCCTTTCAGTGCTCCTGAATAGAGGTCCGATTGCCTACCTCTGGAAGCAGTTGGGGGCCGCTTATCCCTGCACCTGAGAACCTGGCCAAGTACAACAAAAGACAGCTGGGTGCAGAGATTTCCAGAGGTTATACAATTCTCTTTTCCCTACTCCCACCACTACCAGAAATATTCTTGATGTTCCACCCAATCAGAGGAAAGCAGTAGCATTAGAATTCCAAAAGCTGCTAGAAAAGACAGTCATCCAAACGGTCCCACCACACCAGACAGAATCCACAAATTACTCAAGATTGTTTTTAGTGTCAAAGAAAACAAGGGACTGGAGACTGGTTTTGGATGTCAGTGTATTCAACAAGTTGGTTTGACAAAGTTCTGGATGGTTACAGTTCAGTCCATTCTATTCTTTTTGGGCAAGGATGACTGCATGTGCTTGATAGATCTTCAGGATGTGTATTATCACATAAAGATGAACAGACTATCCAGAAGGTAGTGGGAGCCAGTCACTATCAGTTCAGGGCATTGCCCTTTGGCCTCACCACAGCCCCCAGGGTGTTCATCAAGTGCATGGCAGTGGTTGCAGCTCACTTGATAATGCAAGGATTCTGGGTGTTTCCATATTTAGATGACTGGCTCATTACCTCCCCGACCAGGCATCAACTTATAAGAAGTTTGGGATCAGGTGCTACAGACCAGTTTGCATCTGGGAATAACAATAAATTAAAAACTCTCATCTGCAACCAACCCAGACTTTAGAATTCATAGGAACAGTGTTCAACACAGTATCTATGGTAGCTTCGCTTCCTCTATTGAGTGTACAAACAATAAGGGGAGGTATTCAACACCTATCTATGGTAGCTTCTCTTCCTTTTTCAGGAGTACAAAATAAGGATGCAGGTCAGAAAAATAATTTGCAGTACTAGCATTTCAGCCCAACTGATTCCACAAGCCCTGGGATCGATGTCAGTGGCAATAATTTTAGTCCCTTTAAGCAAGATTCCACATGAGAATTCTTCAATGGATGCTAGCAACACAATGGTCAATGCTTTCCCAGCCCACATCTGCAACGATAACAACCACCCAGGTATGCAAACAATACCTTTCCTGGTGAATGCAGTCAAAACATCTCTTACAACGCTGTTCTTTCATACGCCCTCAGCCCAAGGACATAGTGATCTGGACTCTTCTCAGACTTGGGGGAGGGGGGACTTCTTGGGGAAAACAATCCAAGGCACTTGGTCCCCTGTAGAGGCCAACCTGCATATCAATGTTCTGGAGAGGAAAGTGGTGTTCTTAGCATTACAGGACTCTATCCTCTTGGGACAATTGCAATCCAGATAGATAACATGTTATTTAGTCTGGTACATCAACAACCGGGGGGGGGGGACCAGATCTTATCTCCTATGTTGAGAAGCCCTCAGTGTGGTAATGGGCGATATCTTCCAACAGCTTTCTAACAGCAATACACATTCCAGGGAAGACCAATGTGATAGCAGACAAACTGAGCAGATCCATCTTATTACCACACGAGTGGTCTCTCAACAAAGTAATGGAAATGACTTTCAGTCGGTGGGGCCAGTCTTGCTGCGAACTTTGGCATCTCATCTAAACAGGTGCAGCAGCTTCTTTGCCCTGATCCCCCCACTGGTGGAATTGCCAAGGGATGCTCTGCTCCACAATTGGCCTCCCGGTCTTCTGTATGCTTATCATCCAACTCCCCTAACTCCCAAATTCCTTCAGAAAGCAGGCCTGTTGAAGAGCCAAGTCATTTTATTTTTATTTTATTTATTTATTTATCATTTGTTGACCGGGAAAGTCCAACTAGGTTCCACAGAGCCTATTTTCAGTGGAGGCCCGGGGAGAAATGCTCCAGATGCATGTCTTTGGAATGTGGGAGGAAACCGGAGTACCCGGAGGAAACCCACGCGAACACAGGGAGAACATGCAAACTCCACACAGAAGGCACCCCAGCCGAGAATCGAACCGGAGAACCTCTTGCTGTGAGGCGACAACGTTAACCGCTGCACCACTGTGCCGCCCTGTCATCCTCATTGCACCTTACTGGCCTTGGCAGATTTGGTTCCCCTTACTTCGGTCTCATCTACTGTACCCACCTTGGGTAGGAGAGATCCAATTCCAGACCTTATGTCTCACCTGCATATCTCAAATCTCTAACAGTGTGGTATCTTCAATTCCTTTAATACCCAGGTAACCAATGCTGGTCGTCCCATACTTTTATCTCAGATAGACCCCTTCTCAGCTCGAATATATTCTGTTCTAGAATTTTTTGAGAGTTTAACTGGGTGCTAGTTTATCAGCTACTAAAGTTAAACTCACAGGAATCTCTAACTTTCATGTGGGATTTCAAAATTCTTCCCTAGCTTCCTTTAAACTGTGCAAAGCATTTTTGAAAGGTAGTCTTCTGCTAAGGCCCCCGTATAAGATCCATGCCACTATGGGATTTAAATTTGGTAATGCAAGCCTTAATAGACTCTCTCTTTGAACCTGTAGATAAATATGATCTTAAAATTTTGACCCAGAAAACTCTTTTTTTTAAATGCAATTACATCTGCTAGAAGAATTTCAGAACTTCAAGGGTTATTCTCCTAAGCCCCCACATTTGACTTTTCATAAGGATTGGGTCATGTTACGTAGTAATGTTTCCTTCCTTCCTAAGGTGGTGTCAAAATCCAACATTAAACAATCCATTAACTTGCCAGTATTTTTCCCCACAATATACAAACAAGGGGAATATATATGCTGCATTTACTGGGCTGCATATAGACGACTATGTTTCTACCTAGACAGAAAGAAAAGTTGCGTAAAATCTTACTATAACCATAGATGTCCTTCTCTTCACTGCTACAGTATTCTTTACTTTGGGGATATCCCTGCCAAAAGGCGCCATCAGCCAGTATACAAAAGTCTTGCCACTACAGGGTACAAGGCACATCCGACGTTGGCTGCAGTCAGAGACAGGCCATAAAAACAGATGTACACACATACCACTGTCAGAACTGAACGCCCCAGGAGGAAAGCCAGACTAAGGATATGAATAATCTATTCTCCAGGAAAGCAGAGAGACCAGTGGGGAAGGATAGAATGCTGCAGCAGGGAAGAAAAAGAAATCTAGGATTATGCTAAGAATTTACACACCTTTTCTATGTCCTCCTATTCACTTGCTGAAGTATTCTTTACTCGACGGAGAATACCAGAGCTCAAGTGGGAAGGGAGGAGGAAGAAGCAGAGGAACTCTCTATGAAGCCATCTAAAATGGCCTTTGCAAAACTGGTTCTAGACCTGGAGATAGCATCTAGCTTGTAATGTTTGGTAAAGGTATGAATAGCGGACCAAGTGGTTGCTTCCAGGATGGCAGTGTCATCCAATCCTTTGAAGAATGCCTTAGATGAAGCCATATCTCTGGTAGAATGGGCTTTCACAGGTGCAGCAAGATCCTTTCCATGATGAGTGTAGCAAAAAGAGATCGTTTTAGAAATCCAAGAAGCAATAGTCTGCTTGGATGCAGGAAGACCCACAGCCCTGGTGTGAAAATTAACAAAAAGCTGATCAGATTTCCTGAGGGTTTTTGTCTTGTCCAGGTAATATCTCATTTGTCTGTGAACATCAAAGGAAGTGCAGAATCCTCTCACTGTGATTTTGTGGAGAGGGGAAGGGGGTCAGTAGATGAACAGACTGGTTAAGGGACAGCTTCTTAACGACCTTGGGCATAAAGTAAGGGCTTGTTTTCAATGATGCCCTGTCCTTAAAAGGCCAACGGGGGGTGGGGGTAGCCCCCATGATTTGGAATGCCAACACGTTCTAGCTGAAGTCAGTGCTATTAGCAAGACACTTTTCCATGAGCAATGTTTGAGGAAGGCTGCAGCAGCGAGTTCAAAAGGGGAAATGTCAACTTCTCTAAAACAAAATTAAGGTCCTAAAAAGGAGGAATATTTTTCTTGGGAGGCCTAATGCGGAGGACGCCTTTAAGGAATTGTTTTTCCTTAAACCTCGATGCCAAAAGGGGGGATTAAAAGCAGCCAGGCAGAAATAGCTGACGTGAGCTTTAACTGATGAATAAGCCAGGCCAGCTGAGAGCAGTTCACACAAATTTCAGAACCATTGGTATTCCCACTGCCAGTGGGTCTTGGTTCTTAGACACCATAGTGAAAATCTCTTCCATTCATAAAGTTCAGACTTTCTAGTGTTGGGTTTTCTGGCCTCCTGCAAAACCCTACGCACGTCTTCAGAGAAAAGGTGTCTGAAGGGAATTAGAATCCTATCACCCACAGTGTCAGCTGTAGTGGTGACATGTGGATGTACAAGGGATCCTCTGTTCTGTGTGAGGAGGGCCACTCTGTGGGGTAACTTGTGGTGACAGCCCTTGGCTAATTACAGAAGGGGGAACCAATGCTCTCTTGACCAAAACTGAGTCAATAGCAAGATTGTTGGTTGATCATGCCCAATTTTCAGCAGAGTTTTGGTATTAGAGGAAGGGCAGGGAGTGTGTATACGAACATCTCCCTCCAAGAGAAGGAGAAGGTGCCAGTTTCCAAGCCAGAGGACTTGGGGCTCTGGCACAGAATTTTGGAAACTGCCTGTTCACAGAAGAGGCAAATAAGTCTGTGTGTGGAGCACCCCATTGGTGGACTATGTCCAGGAACACATCCCAGTGAAGCATCCATTCGTGGGATTGGGTCTAGGACACACGCAGAATGCCTGCCACAAAATTCCTGTTGCAAGGAATGTACACGGTCTGGATTGTCATGTTGTGTTGAGCCAGGAATTCCCACATTAGGACAGCCAGCCTGTACTGGGCGTAGGATCTCCATCCTCCTTGCTTGTTCACATACCAGAGTACAGTCGTATTGTCGGTGAAGAGTTTTAGTGCGTCTGGGCAAAGGAGGGAATAGAAGGTTTTTAAGGCTAGAAGCAATGCTCGCTTCTCCCTTACATCGATGTGTTCCCTTTTCTGTCTGAGGGACCACCTTCCTTGGACTGTAAAATTGCCCTAGGCCATGCCCGCACCGAACATCTGATGCGTCTGTGTAAAGTTCTTGGACTGGGTCTAGAGTTAGTCCTGGGTTTAGTTTTACCTGCTGGGTCCACCACAAGTTCCTTTAAGCATGAGATGAGGGGAATGAGGTATTCTAGTGGATAAGATGGTTGGGTCCAGACAGATCTGAGAAACCACTGGAATTTCATGTGTAGCCTTACCAGGTGTACCATGGGTATCGTTGAGGTCATAAAACCAAGTACCCTGAAGAATTCCCTGGCCGTGATGATGTGGTTTAATGGAAGTTGATGGCTCTGAAAGCCAAAGTGGCTGAAGTGTATGCCTTTTTCCCTAGCCTTTACAAGGGTCTACTCTCCTTGTCCGATAGGAGCAAGGAGGTAGATGAGAGAATCCTGGAAGGCTTGTCAGTAGCAACAGAGACACCTGCAGAGTCTGCAGCCAGGCACCTAAACAGAAATTGACAGTCCTCAGGGACTTTGTAGAAATGGTCTGGTTTTTTGGGAGCTGAAGCCTGAGAGTCTGGGTTTTGGGATGCATGGTGGAAAGCATCCAAAAAGGCTGGATGTACTGGTGGCACTGCAGAAGAGCTGTGAAGGTTCACTTGCAGGAGTTGGTAACACTTTTTTTTTTTGGACATCTGAGATTTGGGAAGAATCCCATTTAAAGTGTTCACGCATTTTCAGGATGGTCTCCCTGAAGGACATTTCCTCCATGGGGGAAGCTGTACCCACTGACTCCTCCTCGGGGGAGATGCATTCCTAATGGGAGGGGATTTGAGTAGAGAAGTCTAAAGATTCACCTTCATCAGAAGATTAATCTGAAGAGTCTGGGTCCCTAACCCTTTTCTGGGAAAGTTGAGAGGCTTGGGTGGTGCCAGGCTGACAGGCTGCTTAAGAGCCATGAAGGCCTGAAAAAAACTCAAGAGAAGGTCTGCCAATCTGCAGGAGCCTCTTTAGCAGTGGAGACGTGCTTCATCTTTTACTTCTTCACTGGAGAGACCATTTTTTGTAATGTCGGGGGCCCGCACAAATGCCCGGGTTTGAAGGTTTCAGGCTGGAGCAGACTGGTAGCAGATGTTTGTGGTAAATCCCTAGTATCCTCGATGCATTTGAGCCTTGGTTCCCCCTCGACGTCTAGATCAAATGTCGGTTCCACCTCTTTAGACATGCTCGCAGCAGAAGTCAAGGCGACCTCAGAAATGGATTCGGCTTATGACTCCATGCCTGGAATCAGACATGCCTCCGGATCAGCAAGCACCTCAGGAGATGCATCAGATGGGAGAGGTGCAGCAAAAGGCATAGGCTGAAGTTTATTGGCCTCATGCTGCAGTCGCTCGTCTTCAGGCCTCGAGGAACCCTCCATGTGCTTAGTTAACAATTTAAGCCTTTGGTTTTCCAGATGTAAAGCTAGTGACAAAAGCCTACTTCTAAGGGTCTTAGGAATAAATGACTGGGAAATACTGCACGACTTATGGTTGTGGTTGGGGTCTAGGCAAAAAAAGACACTAGGTATAGCTGTCATTACATAGACTTAGTCTTTCACAATGGCACTTGCCCTTCCTGAATGACGTAAACAGCACCCTTCCTGAATGACGTAAACAGCAGGAGAAAGAAATTTCCAACAGGGCACTTATCTGAAAGCAGAACTCAATCATTGGAAACTGTACAACCAATGGTCAGAGCTGGTGTTCTGACTGGCAGCAGAAAAGTTCTGAAGATGGTATGTACGTAGGTTTGTTTTATGGCCTATGTCCGTTTGCAGTTATCAGACGTACCACGTACCCTGTAGTGGCAAAAGACTTTTGAATACTGGCTGATGTTGGGTGCCTTCTGGCGGGGATATCCCTAAAGTAAAGAACAGTGATGCAAGTGAATAGGACATCAAAAGAGATTAGAAAGACGGATCAGTTGTATGTTTTAGTCAAGTTTAGGACAAAAATGTTGTTAACGGAATAACTAGTTCATAGGTGCGAACTAGGCTAATGGCCCTGGAGCCTTTACAAGCCTAGCCCATAGAAGTGCCCTGGTATTGTGCCGCCCATCGTTAGCTCCCAGTGCCTCTATCAAGTAGAGCCACTGGAGTGATCCCCGGGGTGAACTTTCGATTTCCCATCCACCCATCAAGATTTCTCTTAAAGGGGGCTAGTGAGGTGTTTTGCTTGACATGTATGAGAAGTCTATTCCAGAGCGTGGGCAGTAACTGGGTTATGAACCTGTCCCTCAAGCAAGTTCTGTTGATTGTGGTAATGAGGTTGAGGTCTCTGGAGCGTGTGGTGTGGAGGGATCGGGATTTCATTAGATGCAACATTTCTAACAGAGCTGGGTCAGACATGACTTTGTAAGTCAAGCAGAGATTGCATCTTAGTAGACGATATGAGATAGAGGAATAGCTGGTGTTTTTTTGAGTCTGTCCATGAAGGATGTGTTGAAGGCCTAGGGATCCTCTTCGCGAGGTACTTTTGTGGCCTCTCCAGCTGTTGCAGATGTCTAGTGAGGTACATGCCAAATGGGGCATTATACTCTATGACTGGTCTAATGTAAAGCATATAAAACACTGCATGACAACTATAAGACTTAGAAGAGGCTAGAAATAACTGGAAAGACAATGAAACAGCAACACACAATAGAGACAATGGGAGAACATCTGTATGGGCTCCCAAGTATGCAAGTCCACAAGGTTTACGATTTTTGCTTGAAGTGATACCCAAAGCAGACTTCAAGGAATTTTTTTCCTCGGGTAGATCGGAAATGCTTGAGATTTGATGAAGAAAGAGAGATGTGAACTGGGAAACATGTCTTTTGGGAATATAATGAGTGGGCAGAGTTTTAAAAAGTTGAAAACATTTTTTTTTTCCTCTTCTGCTTCATTATTTCCAGCTACCCAAGTGCCCCATCCATTGCCAGGTCATCCAGCCCCTCATACTGTCTGACCATCTCTCATTTGGGCCCAGTGTGGAACCTAAGGGCCCTCTGGAAGGGGTATTCTGCCATCGATAGCCGGTTGTGAAAATAAAAAAAAAAAAAAATCCCCCGGTGAAAAATACTTATTATTCCTTCCCCCCAGCGTTTGCCTGTTAAATCTAAGGGCTACTGTCGTCTACGGACCAAGCCTCCCTGCAGGGAAAGGCTAGGTGAATATCCTCCCACCTCAGGAAGAGGAAGTCCATGCCTCCCAGCCAGTAAACTCAGACACCTGTGCCATTAACTGGACCTGGGTTGCCTGAGTCATACTTACAGCTTTACTCCTCTATAGCATGGCACTAACCTTTGTAAAGAGAACTTTGTCAGAAACATTAAGGGAACAAATGTCAATTATACACACACACACACACATATATATATATATATATATATATATATATATATATATATATATATATATATGTATACACACACACATATATAAAGTTGGAATGCAGGATCTGAATTGCCCAGGTACAATACGGTCTCTTATAGCTATTGGCAGACAAAATACAATTACTCAAAAACAGAAATCAATATTTAAACCAAATGTAACTGATGTGCTAAACACTAAATCTGATAAAAGAACTGGCGCTGGGATCTATAGAAAAGAGATGGGGAAAATTACACAAATATATGGAATTTGTGGGAGCAATACATTTTTAATAATGTTCAAGAGGATGAGTGAAGTTTTAAGGAAAGGCAGGAATTAAGCAATTTCATATAGAAGTGATTAAAAACGGTTAAAAAGAAAACATATCTATGGAAAATAAAGGGAATATTTTTCCTTATTACTGTATATGGACCTATATCACTTTTTAAAAACTTCATGTATAAAAAAGCATTATAATTAGGCTGAGTTACTGCATCATAACTAAAAATATTTACCCCTCTCTTTCTGTTCAATGCCAATTTTCAAGAAAATCTAAATACTTGAGCAAAAAAAAAAAACAACAAAAAAATCAAAAACTGTACAAAAGTTGGCACTTGAAGATGTTAAGATGCAACGTCAGTCACCCTGCTAGACAGGGGTACAGGGAAGTAAACAGTGTGGGAAGAAATAGCCAGGGAATTGTTATGACTAGGCTTGTATAGGCCCCCTAAGGCCGATAGCCTAGTACCAACCTATGAACCATTATATTGCCTTTATCCCAAAACATATAATCTAAGATATATATATATATATACACACACACACAACAAATGTGAAACTGTTAAACTATTTTACAGAAATTTACATAAACTGTTCTTTGCTGACAGGAACAATCAAAAGCCATGCACAGCCACTACAATGTAGCAAACTATATTCTTCTGTAAGGTGTGGGTACATAGTTCCTCTCTGGAATGCAGCATGCAATATATGCCCAAAATGTACATGTACAGTGTTAAAATTAAATATCTAACAAAAATGTTTGTTTCACCATGCAAGTACCACTTTCTGTCACTGGAAATGCACCATCACAAAAAAAGCCTTATAAAAATGGCAAAACTGCCCAGGCAGTTTCACGTTGAGCTGACTTTTGACATGCAAAGAAGGAAAGGGAATTTTAAGTGCTGTATTACCTAAAGATTCAAGTATAATTCCCTGAAACTGTCCAAAGATGACTCATACTGCCTCCTATATGCAGGTACAAAATGCTGGCTTGCACCTCCATATACCACTGTGAAAATCTGTTTAGCAGAACTGCTTTTGGTTTTGTAAAGGATGGCTATATGCCTTCTGCTTAGGATGGGAAAACAATGTGTATATTACAGTCTGCATTCAGAAATTACCATATCAGAACCGAAAAATAAATAAAGTCCACGTATTTATTAACATCTTAGTCCTGGAAGTATGCAAGCCCCTTCTCCATCAAGTCACACATGAAATGACATTGTGTGAAGATGAAAGTGTGCACATATTTATTTAAACTCAACAAATACATACATAATGCTAAAAGTCATGACAATTTGAGAGTTCTGCAACATTCTGAAATACAGTTCTTTACTACTAGGTGTAACTACAAAACCTAGTAAACAATTAGGCTGCTCAGTTTTGTGCCATTGGGTTCACAAGACAAACACAGCAAATATGGCTGGCAAAAACCGATACATACACAAATATTTTTACTTTGCAAGTACAGAATACAAACATTATTTGTTTTTCCAAAAATGTGTTTTTAGTCACATTAAATGATAGTCACAGGCACACTTCTGGCAGATCTGGGCTGACCACGGAAGGGTGGGAAACGCAGGATGAGGTTAGCTCATCCATCCTGAGTGGTGACTGGCAGTACAGCCTGCTGCAACACTGCTGCAGAGAAGCAGTAGTAGAGCATTCACAGTATGTCTATACTTGGCTCAAAATGTGATATGCAGCAGCCTTACAAGGCAGTATATGTTAGCGTATGCATAACAGTGGTGGAAAGGAAGGCGTACAGACTTTCATGCAAGCAAGTGTGCAAGTCAGCTGCCAAGGTCTGGGAACTTGCATCAACAAATGTAAAACCCTGACAGCTACGTGGATATTGACCTCTGTTGCATCAGATTTGTATTTTAAAAGATTTGGAGGAGTCTTGAATGACAATTAAATGTATGCAATGGAATATGGCTTTTTTCATTATCTTTTAAAATGGCAATCGGTTTCCAGAGGGCTTTGTGTAGTGAATAAACCAAGCAGTGCCTTCTCAGAAAGTTTTTTGAAAAAGTGGGATGTGATTAGAGAAAGAACTGGCTAAAATTATGTAGATCGTTTATGGAATTATAAAAATGAGCTTACCTAAGCATATTATTAATCTACTTGCACAACTTATGGACAAATGTTAGGAGATAAAATATCACACATAAGCTTGCTATTATCAAACAAAACTAAAATATGTGGATAAAGCACAATAGCTTAAAAAGAGTAAAGTGACATGAGAGACTGGCAAGATTAGGCTAACAAGGCGAAATTCATCTTAAAAGTTCTCAGTTATGTCACCCACTTTACCAGCCAACTGGAAACGAACACAAGGTAGGAAGATGCAGGAAAGAGATAAGCAGCATTTTTTATGGCAACCCCCAAATTAATCATGCCAGTTCTTGAGAACAGCA
Source organism: Protopterus annectens (assembly GCF_019279795.1). Lineage (NCBI taxonomy): Eukaryota > Metazoa > Chordata > Ceratodontiformes > Protopteridae > Protopterus > Protopterus annectens. The sequence continues at coordinate 768,701,485 of NC_056726.1, read as the reverse complement.
GCAGCAGTACAAACAAAGCAAGAGAAAATACACAGGGCAAATGCACAGAAAGTCAAAGAAGCAAAAGGTAGAAATTTATTAGGCTAAGTCTCTCAAAGAAGTTGGGCAGATTTTCAAATTTCATCCCAATTACAAAGAAAAAGTCAAGTATCATCATCACAGTGGACTTTCTACAAAAAAAAAAAAATGTAATACTTATTTCATTTAAAGTTTACAGCTTATCAGATTTTGACTGAAACAGTTTGGGTTATTACAAAAAGGATCCTCCTTTGTACCATGTCTGCTTTTCAGATGGCACAATCAGATTTAAAGAGGTATACAGGAAAAAAAGTTATGTCTTACCATTACGTATGGGTATCAGTTCCGACCTCGGAACTGAGCCGGCCATTTTCCAAGCTCGCGTCAGCTACAAACTCTCGAGCTAAACTCTTACCCATAATCCCCCTCTCCCTGTTACTTCAGATTGAGTTTGCAAGTCAAAAGAAGGAAGAGGCTACCTCTGGCCAGATGACCCAGAACCGGATGGCGAGATCCACTACGAAGGGGAAGGAGGGAGGGTCGTAATGACTGAATGAGGATCAACAATACAGATGGAACGTTATGGTAAGACATAACTTATCTAATACTGTTAATCCTCGTTCATTCCTTACACATGGGACAGAGTCCCCAGCTACCTCTAGTCCTGGGAGGCTCTCATGGAAGGACATTCCTGAGCACCATAGAACCAAAAGATGCTCTTCCCCTGGAGGACAAATCCAATTTGTAATGATTGATGAAGGTATGAGGCATAGCCCAAGTTGCAGCTGCACAGATGTCATGTAAAGAAGCTCTGGCATGGAAGGCAGCAGAAGTTGCCACCAACCTTGTCGAATGAGCCTTCATGGTAGTAGGCAACGGAATATTACATTGTGTAGAAATGAAAGTCACAGTCTTTCAACCATCTAGCTAATGTGACCTTAGCAACAGTAGATCCTAATCTAGGTCCAGAATAGGCCAAAAATAACTGGTCAGACTTGCGAGAGGACCTAGTCCTGCTTAAGTAAAAACGGATTTGCCTGTGAATATCTAGGGTATGTAGGCAATACTCTCCTCTGTTTGAATGACTGGGAAAGAAAACTGGCAATTCAATGGTTTGATTAATGGACATTTCAGAGATCACTTTTGGCAGAAATGAAGGATTAGTTCTCAAAGACACTATCTATATGAAAAATCAAGTATGGACTCTTGATGCATAAAGCTTGAAGCTCAGAGATACGTCTGTCAGAAGTAATGGTGACCAAAAACAAGGTTTTCCATGACAAATATTTGCAGTCGCAAGAAGAAGCTGGTTCGAAGGGTGGCATTGTCAGAGCTTGTAGAACTAATGACAGATCCCATGGCTGAATAGGTTCTCTAAAAGGTGGCTTCAGGTAACTCACACCTTTTATGAAGGTCTTGCACAATTTGTGTGCCATAAGAGAGGAGTCTTGGGCACCCTCATGGAAATTAGATATTGCAGCCAAATGAACTCTAATGGTAGAAGCCGATAGACCCGATTGAAAAAGGTCGGCCAGATACTCTAGTATCATCGACACTGGTGCTGAGAAGGGATCTACTTGTTTTTCTTTCAGCCAGCAGGTAAATCTTTTCCACTTGCTTAGATAAGTAATTCTAGTGGAAGACTTATGAGATGCAATGAGAATGCCACGTACTGGTAAAGAAAGATCATTCTGCCTACCAAGCAAGGGAATTGGAGTAGCCAAGCTGCGAGCTTCAGGCTGTCCAAGTTGGGATGAATCAGGTTCTGCGGATGTGAGATCAACTCCGGGATTGGATGGAGAATCCATGGTCAATCTAGTAGGTGAGGCCAAAGGAAGGGGAACCAAATCTGATGAGGCCGATATGGTGCTATGAGGATCACCTTGCTCTTCAACCGACGGGATTTCTTCAGAAACTGGGGAATGAGGGGAAAAGGTGGGAATGCATAAAGAAGACCTGAGGGCCAATCGTGGACTAGAGCGTCCCTGGGTGACTGTCCCGGAGGGGGAATCAGGGCGAAATAGTTGCTGCATTTGTAGTTGGTTGGGGATGCAAAGAGGTCACAGCAAGGATGGCCCCAGCAGTGGAAGATCTTTGCCACTATCAAGGGATTCAGGGACCAATTATGAGGTTGTAGAATGCACCTGCTGAGTCTGTCTGCTATCACTCTGGAACTCCTGGGAAAGTGCGCTGCTAGAAGAAAACGGTTAGTAGCAATCGCCCATTGCCATATCCTCATGGCCTCTCGACAAAGGGGGTAAGATTTGGTTCTACCTGGTTTGTTGATGTACTAGACCACCACCATGCTGTCTGATTGAATCACAAACGTCCCAGACGGCAGCAGGGGATGGAATGCTTGCAACGCCAGAAGCACCACCCTTAGCTCTGAAACATTTATATGCAGTTGGGCCTCCAATTCAGACCAAGTGCCTTGGACCATCTGTCCCTGACATAGCCCCCCCCACCCCATCAGGGAGGCGTCCGTGGTCACTGTAGCCTTGGGTTGCTGGGGGGAGAAGGGGCAAGACCATTGTGACGGATTGTGTCATCCACCAATTTAAACCCTGTTTGCACCTGTGGGTTACTCAAATCTTGACCAAAAGAGGAAGATGAAAAGGATACCATTGGGTGAGCAGTAGCCATTGTAGAAGCCTCATATGAAACCTGGCCAGGGGGACAATGGTGATGGAGGCTGCCATGGAAACAAACAGCTGCAGGACAGAGTGAGCGGTGGATTTCTCCCTTGAAAGGTTTGGGGATCAGTTGTTGCTTTATCCTTAGAATTCTGTGCTCTGGAATGGCAGCTCTGCAGTTCTTTGTATCCAAGATAACCCCTATGAATTCTGTGGACTGAGATGGGGTGAGACTGGATTTTTGCCAGTTTATGGTTATGCCTAGCCTTTGTGCAGCGAGGAAAGAGTATGCCAGGGCTTCTTCTAATAGATGTCTGGTGGGGGCAGAAATGAGCCAGTCGACTAGGTATGGAAACATCTGGAATCCTTGTAGTTGCAAGTGAGCTGTGACGACTGCCATGCACTTTGTGAACACCCTGGGGGGGCTGTAGAGAGTCCGAAGGGCAGTACTCTGAACTGGTAGTGACTGGCTCCCGCACGGAAGCACAGAAATCTTCTTGACGGCCTGTCCACTTTTATGTGGTAGTACGCATCTTGAAGATCTATCGAGCACATCCAATCGTCTTTTTCTAAAAGTGGGAGGATAGACTGTATTGTGACCATCCGGAATTTTTGTACTCACAGAAACGTGTTCAATACACTGAGATCCAAAATTGGTCTCCAGTCCCCGGTTTTCTTTGGCACCAAAAACAGTCTTGAGTAGAATCCGGACCCTATCTGGTCTGGAGGGACTATTTGGATGACTCTCTTTCTTAGCAGCTTTTCTATCTCTAGTGCTGCTTCTTCCCTCTGACTGGGTGGAATGTCGGGAAGGTTTTTTGAAGGGAGAGGACAAAGATCGAAGGGGATAGGATAACCTGTGGTTATAATCCTTTGTACCCAAGAATTGGTGGTGATGGTTAACCAGGTAGAAAGGTACAAGGAGAAACGACCCCCAACCACCTCCAGAGGAAAGGAGTTGGGCCGCTCTTCAGGAGCGCTGGTAGGATTGGCCAGGGAGAGAGGTCCCTGGAACCCTGGTTATGTGGACCCCCTCTGCCCCATAAGGAGAGTCTTCCCTGTGAGTTTCCCCTCTGCCTCTAGGGGAGAACTCAGCCTGTGTGTCACGGTAAGGACCCTGAGATTTCTTGAACCATATCTTCCCACTCTTTTGGATTCCAGAGAAAGCACGTTGAGGGGAAGAATAACGGAAACCTACATCAGAAATGGTCCTACCGTCCTGTTCACATCTGGCCAGTGTGCTTTTAACTTTGGGTCCAAATAACAGAGAGGCCTCAATGGGAGCTTTAAGAAAGGAAGCCTTAAAGGGTTCCGCAAAATTGCACAAGCGCATCCAGGCTAGTCATCTCAAGACCACAGCTGAACCCGCCACTCTAGCTGCTCCTTCTGATGCGTGAGATATCAGTCGCATAGAGGAGTTAGATATTGACTCAATGGTGGCCAGCTGAGAGGCCACTTTGTCACGGACCTCATCAGACACGGCACCAGCCAAGGTTTCAGAGAGCTCGGAAATCAGATCCCTTTGAAGCCTGGTAAAGTGTGCCATATAATTCAGGGACCGGATAGTAAAGGTCGCTGATGCAAAGGTGCACTTCCCTATCCTGTCCAGGGCCCAGGTCAGACTCTTAGGTGGATTGACAGTCTGGCATTCTTCTTCCGCCAGATCCTTTTTTCTTGCGGCCGCCACCACCACAGCATCCACAGAAAGACCTTTAGACCAATGGGGATCCGTAGCAGGGGGGGACAAAATCTTATCTGGCCTGTACTTCTGAGAAGTATATGCCGAACAGTAGGGGTTCCAGGACCGAGCCTTGCAGGACACCACTTGTGACTGGTTTAGAGTCGGACCTGGAGCCCGCTATTCTTACCGTGTGAGTTCTGTCTGTAAGCCAGTTGGCAACCCATCTCATGATGTAGGGGGGTTTATGTTCAGGCTGGTGAGTTTTTCTGTAATACCCAAGTGGGGAATGGTGTTGAAAGACTTGGCGAGGTTAAGGTAGGCTGTATGAACCATCTTTCCCTCGTCTATGGCCTTGGTGATTGTTTTGAAGTCGTCAACCAGGTTTAGTAGGCATGACCTGCCCTTAAAGCCAAACTGGGTCGGGTCAAGTGTTTGGAGGTTCCCAATGTCTTTGTTAATGAGTTCCATGATGATGCGCTCCATAGCCTTGCAGACCAGGCTAGTCAGGCTTATGGGACGATAGTTACCAGGGTCAGTTGTGCCCCCCCCCCCCGCTTTGTGGAGTGGAATAACCATTGCTGTGTGCCATTCTATGGGCAGATAGCCTGTGGAGTGGTTGAACAGAGTGTTTAGGTGGGGGGGTTAGTTCATTCTGTAGTTCGTGCAAGACACAGCCTGGGACACCATCTGGCCCCATTGACGTTGTGTTTTGGCTTTTGAAAGGGCTGTTTTCACCTGTGCGTCTGTGATTTCCGGGACACTACACTTTTCCAGTATTGTTGTGGGCCCTTTTGGGGGCAAGGGGGGGGGTGAAGTTTGCACTGAATCTATCTGCCAGAATGTTGGCAATATCAGTAGGTTCAGTATATTTTATGCAATTTTGCACTAGTTCAGTGCATATCTGCGTGTTGCCACTTAGATTCTTAACATAGCTAAAGAAGGCTTTGTGGTTATCTTTTGAATTCTTGGCTATTTTTCTTTCAAAGTTGGCCTTGGAGAATTTTATGAGGGACCTTAGTTTCTTACCGATAATGATCAGGGATGTCTTTCCTTCTTGGGATTTGCTTTTTTCTGAACTAGTTTCCTCCTATTGTATAGCCTTTTTATGGCAGGGGTCCACCAGACTGGTTTCCTTCTCTTAGAGGAGTCTTGGTTTTGCTACGGATAGCACGATCCATGCATCCTTGTAGGTGCTCATAGAGTGCATTTGTAAAGGTTTCTGCATCTTGGGCAGCGTTATCCTTCAGCGTGGGGGCTGCGAAACTTACTGCCTCGGTCTTAAGTACGGTGAAGTTTGCTTTAGAAATTTTTTTTTACTGTGGTTTCCTTAGTTGGGGGTGGTGGTGGGTTGTGGACATCCAGAGTGATTAGTTTATGGTCTGATCTAACCAGTGACAGGTTGACCTCCGGTGTGGAACACCTGTCGCCCATGTTGGTGATGACCAGGTCCAATATGTTTTCACCTCTGGTAGGGGAGTTTACCAGCTGATCCAGGGAGTTTGAGTTGATGAATTTCAGGAAGCGCTGGGCCTGGGAGTTTGTACTCGAGTAGTTTTCCCAGTTAATGGTAGGGTAATTGAAATCGCCCAATATCAGGGTGTTCGGTAGGACCTTCATGTTTTCCAGTGTCTCCAGAAAGATGGAGTGGTGGTCCTGGATCATGGAGTGGGATCTGTAGCAGGCCATAATCTGAATTGCAGATTTGCCCGATGTTAGTTGCACATGGATGATCTCAGAGGTATCATGCTGCGCCACTAACCTGGAGGTGTAGGTACCCTTGATAAATATGGATACATCCCCTCCTTTTGTGTTTTGGTCCATGTTCTGTGGCTGAAACGTGTGGTATGAGTTGTAGCCCGGTAGTGCTGGGGTGCTCTCTGGAGCCTTGAACCAGGTTTTAGTCACTGCACAGATGTCGACATTCTCCATACTGAGGAGTGCTTCAAACGGGTGCATTTTGAGATTTAAACTCCTGGCATTGGGTAGCATTAACCCCATCAGGTTTTTTGTTAATTATGCTGTTTACGGAGGTGGGTTTGACTTTTGAGCCTTGCCTAAAAAAGGCACTATGGAGGCAGCAAGAGCCTTGGCCAGTATTCAAAAGCCTAGGGGTGACAGGTGCAAGTCTTCTCCTGTGAAGCAACGCAGCTTGTCGAGCATGTCGTCCCAGGCTGACAGACAATGGATCCCCTTTGAGTGACACCAGAAGCTTAGCCAATTGTTGAAATTGATCATTTTTTTCTTTATACTGAGGGCAGGATGCTACTCAGGGTTCAGGGTCATACCAGCCTGGGCTACATGATCAGAGAACCCTTCCGTGTCTCTCTTCATGCAGTCCAGGGAGGTACATCTCAGGTCATTCACACCAACATGAACAATGACAGAGTCATACTTGTACTTGTTCTGGAGTGACCTGAATGTTTGCGTTATGTGGTGGATTCTGGCTCCCGACAGGCAGTTAACAGTAACCTTCTGCTTGTCCAGCCTAGTGAGTGGGACGTCAGTGTGCCTGACTATAGAGTCACCTATTACTAGTGTGTTAGGTATGTTATTTCGCCTTAAGGGCTGTGATTGTGCGGCACACTGAATTTGTGTTTGATGTGTTGTCTGGTTTGACAAGGGAGGTGCAGGTTGTTTGGGTGTCTGCTTTGGAGGTCTTTGATGCTTTTGCAGGTTTTTATTTAGAGCCTCCGAGTATGATTTTGTGTATTTATGTGTACTTTTTTCCGGTGCCGATTTAATAGGTCTGTGTGTGGCTGGAGGTGTGGTGCAAGTGTTAACCTTCTCCTCTTGACTGTCTGTTCCAGTCTTTGGGTGGTTTGGCGTTTCCTACATTTTAACACCACTCTGGGACTATTTACAGGTTTTTAAACATTTTTATATGAAATTTCTCAGTCTGACCACATGGGGTGTGGCATCTTGAAGTAATTCTGATGGTTTAGTCTGTCTCTAGGTATCCCACAATGCAGTGTCTGTAAAAAAAAAAAAAAAAAATTACATCACGTAGGCTTCTTTCTTCCTAAAGCTCCTGTCACTGCATTGATTTTACATGCATACACTGGTCTTTCAATCAGTTAGTTTTAAGTAACATTTCATGCCGTTAAGCGACTACCTAAAACACAAACTGTGCAAATGCCACATAACAGACTTTCAAAGTGCTTTTTCTGCTCCTTCTTTTCAGAATGGCAAAACTGTAGTATTTTGTGGAGCCTGAATTGTACTAGTTTGACTCATCTCGCATCCCCCTTCACACCTAACTTCCCTAGCTGTCAAAGTGCTAAGGGTAATGTGAGCTGTTACCTGCTGCGATTGACAGCTCACAGCAGACAACTTGACTCATGTACTGTTTCCTTGTTCTAGCCTTTACTTTCTGTATGGGTAGGGGAAGGACCATGGAGCTGTGACATCACGTGAGTGATGGGTGAGTTTTTAGGAAGGTATTGGTGATGTGAGTTTGGGGAGAGAAATGACCAGAAAACTACCTGTATTGAGTGGCCTTGATGACATCAGTGAATTGGAGACTGCAGCAAGGGCGGGACAAAAGTTTTTTGAAAGTGAAACCACCACAGTACAGTAAGATACTGTTCTACTGGAGAGAGACAGTCAATTTAAAATATTTTAAATGCTGTATTTTTGTTTATTCATAGCAGGGACAGAAAACAGGGAGAAAAAGACAGAAGTAATAACAGAATCCCACTGGTGTCCTTTAATTACTGTCCACAACTTTTCTTCTGGTTGATAAAAATATTCCTGCCCTGTACATAAAACTAAAGGGACTAAAAACATTTTCACTGCTTTTATCTTGCTACCCATATCCATAAACAAGTGTCCAGTTTTTCAGTTTTTGTATTTTTTGTTTGGTCTCTTCCCACATATCCTTAGGTACCATAGCAGAATCCTTTTTAACCCATACTCCTAAATGCTTCATTTTATAGTATTCCCATAAATAAGGGTAATGTTCAACCAATTCGTGTGTGGGCACATAGTTTACAGCTATAGCCTATGTTTTATCTTCATTAATTTTGTATCCCCAAAAGAACAGAAACTGTCTTAAAATGTTCCACACCGAGATGCCCTTTTCTGTTTTTTATTTTTTTAATCAGGTACAAAATTATACTGTCTGCAAATAAAGCCAACTTTTATTGATCATACCAATTACATCCTTGAATTTATGAGTTCCTTACTTCTTTGCCAACGGCTCTAAATAGAATACAACCAACAAATGGGAAAGAGGACACCCCTGCCTGGTTCCCCTGTTCAGGTACAACTTACAAGACAGGTACCCTCCACTTTAATTTTTGGCTCAGATCCGTCATATACCCACCTAATTAACCTTGCTATTGTCTCCGATCCCTCATATACCTTTCCTAATTAACCTTACTGTATCAGGGAATGCAAATGCTTCTGCTGCCCTACTCAAAATCCTAGCTTACACTGTTGAATTCTTTCTCTGCATCAAGACCCAACAGCAGTATTTTCTTACATTTTGCTTCCCTCTAGACCATCATTGTTCTATTAATGTTGTCCAATGTTTGCTTCCCCTCCACAAAATCACACTGATCCATATCTATCAATTTTGGCAACACCTCTGCCATTCTTTTTGCTATTATAGACATGCACACTTTATAATCATGGTATAAAATTGAAATGTGAAGCTGGGTCTGATGCGTTTTTACCATGTTTAGATATTACAGTCACCATAGCTTACTTTCAGGTTGTTGGAGCTTCCCCTCCTTTTAAAATACTGTTAAACAAAACATTCTAGATCTTTTATCACTTTCTTCACTGTTAGCATCCAAACTTCGACAAGAATACCATCTATTCCTTGAGACTTTCCTGCAGACCGATTACGTCAGTTATCTCATCTCCTCCTTTCTTAACTAAGTGTTGAGCCTCATCTACCTCTTTTGGCATATTTAAGACTTCCATAAGCAATCTTGATTTCCACATTTCTCTGCTTTTTACAAATGTTCATAAAATTTCTGAAATATATCTAATATCTATGCAGGATTGTGGATTAATTTTCTTGGTATAGGCTCCACAAGTTTGGTAGCAACCCCTTCTACTCTCTGTCCCCTAAGTTGTGCTAAAAGTTATTTGTGATCTAGAGTCATTATCAGAAAAAAAAACAACACTTTCTTAACAGCAATCTTTCTAAACTCATGCACATTACCCAGATGCTCCCTTCTTTTCTAACACACTTCAGCTGTGCCACTTCACATTCTAATTACCTCAAGGAAAATTTGGTTAACACCAAAACTATTAGGCTCCAATAGTTAACTAGTGAGAATAAAGGCAGTAAACTTGTTAAAGAGTTTACATGTTGCTCACGGTTATCCAGACAATATTACAAAAGCTACCTTCATCTACTTTCTGGCTGCCTTATTCCCAAGCAAACTGCAATACAGCTAACGTTAGGTTTAACATCGCCCAAGCGTTTCCTTGTTTGTGATACTGCTCGGTAACTGAAAATACACTTGTAGCATTATGACAGGGCATGTACTAAAACCCACCTTTAGAACCTAACGACGTCTCTGCCAGTAACTGTACTCTGCTCATAGGTTAATTTGGGCTATAACTAGAGTGTAGTTATGAATTTTATAGGACACTGCCTTGCTTGAGATTTAGCAAAGTTACAAGTTGTTTATTCTTATCTGCGGTGGTGGTGCTGCGGTAGCTTTGTAGCCTCACAGTACAACGCTGTCCGGTTCTATTCTCAGCTACAGCATCTTCTGCGTGGAGACATGCGTGAATGGGCGCACCTTCGTTGAAGGTTGTGCATCAGGGCTGGCAACTCGGCAGGTAAAAATCAACTACCAATCATTAGCGGACCGGAGTTCAGCTGTGGCGACCCCTAACCAGGAAAAGCTGAAAGACACAACAAGTTGTTTATTCTTCTTTTCTCCTATTACTGACCGTATCCTAATATCTCAGTTATTGCCAGTGCTTTTATGTAATTTGTCTCTCTTCATTTTGAGCTTCAGTTGCTTATTGCTGAAGGGCTTATGTTGTTGGATATCAACAGCTGTTTCTCAACGCTAATGCAAGTGTCCATCAGACTGTTATGTAATCACTTACTACCTTTCTGCAGGGACGTAAACTATGTAAGACTACTTTTTTTGCAACAAGCAGATCGCACTGCAGTCTGTTTAATTGAAATTGTCACACTGTTGCTGCTATATTTTTGTACTTGTGACGATTTGTCTTTGCAAAGTGTCGGTTAACCTTTACTTTATTGACTACAGAATTTATTTGAACTGTTATCTTATGGTCTGAATTGCATTATTATGTTTGTACTGCTGCTCCAAAGTCTCCCTTGCACACTATCTACTGATACTGTTGTACCTAGGCCCCACTGCACACTCCCACTCCTCATTACCAGCCCCAGACTCCAACCTATACTCACTCCTTTCCAGTCTTTCCCACCTTTCAGAGGCTCTCCTATCACTGACCACTGCCCCAAATCAATCCTTATTAGTGCCCACTGCTGCATTTTTTTTACTCTCATATAGCACCCACTATTGCATTTCTTTCACTCCCTCACTTACCATACCCCCCAATATACACACAACCACCCTTCCAGCTTTTCACTGTTACTTGGTCCTGCCATATCCTAACCCCTTACTCCTTTTTTAAAGGATAGCAATGGCCACACACTCAAGCCCACAGACCTACCTTGCCTGGAACCTACCTGCTTCAAAGTCCCACTAAAGGCTGCCTCTCTCCATTTTTGGTGTAATTAAAGTATGTCCTGCTAAAGTTATTTGTTAATTCTCTTGCCAGTACTGTTTTCCCTGATCGCTGCTTCCTGCACATCTTCAGGATGACCCCTAGTCCTCCATCTTCCAGCTACTCTGTTCTCCCCCTCTCCTGCCTTCTACAGATTCTCTTACTCTTAAGATCCCTATCTTCTGTGCTCCCATCTCCAATTATTCTTCTGTTGCATGCCCTCCTGCACTACCCTATCCTATTGGCCTTTGCTAGCTTCTTTACTCAGTACTGACCTTTTCAGATCCTCTCTGTGCCTTTCTCTATTCCCTCCTGCCTCCACTGAGGCCACTTACCAGCATCGCTGATTGTCCTTCTTGGGGACTTTTCAGGTTGCTGTGGGCGAGGCTCTGTTCGCCCTTGCTTTGCTCGGGCTCACTTCGCTCCCCTATCCCACCCCCACTTCAATTACTTCTATCCTCTCCAATCCCTCGCCCTCCTGCCTGTTGCAACCACTCGCACTCCACTTCCTACTTGCAACCACTCTCACCCATACACCATCACTACCTACTACATCACTTCCGGTTCTCAAACTAGCTCGTCCTCACATTCCACACCTTTACTCTCCATACAAACTAACATGCAGCTTTTATACTTGACCTTACCAATCCTTACACTGCTCTCTGCTCTAACCTCCTATCATGCCAACCCTTTCCAGCCTTTCATATACTCTCCTACTGCATGTATCCCCAAACCTCCTCTCACTCCTTCATAAGCTCCCCATATCTCCAACTTATCCAATAAATGCTTTCATAAGCTTACTATATTACAGAACTACCCTCTCTCTTATAAATCCAAACCAAAACTACACTACCATCTCTTATTTCTAGCTCATTTTACTTCTTGTCCTAGTAACATACTTCACGTGGGTGACATTCACTCCAATCTTGGCCCCCTTCCCCCTCCACATAGCCTTACACCCCACAAGCCTTCCTCTACCCCCCATCTATCTCACCCTCATCTTCCCTATTACCAGATCTCATTACACAAACACCTGTCTATCTATTCCCTAAATATTCAAAGCCTCACTAACAAAATTACTGAGCTGCACACCTGGATTGCCCATACCACCCCTCACATCCTAGCCTTATCTGAAACTTCACTAAAAACCCACAAAACAAACAATGAAATACTCCCACCTGGCTAGAACATCTACCACTCTGACAGAATCTCAAAAAAGGGTGGTGGCGTAGCCATAGTCTATTCTGATAGCCTTAACCTCTCACCATCCCTACTCCAGACTCCCACCCAGCTGAACTTAACCTAAATTGCCATCTAAACCCTCAAGAAATTTGTCATTGCCTCCATATACAACCCCCATGGAAAGAATATTCCCACCCTGGAATCTATCTTATCCTAGTTCTCATACAGTATACCATATGAAACCCTCATCCTAGGTGATGTTAAAATCGACTGGACCACAACTTAGTATCAATCTACAGGATTTCCACCAACTGATAACATCCCCTACCCGCCTGCACACTACCTGTTCTTCCAACTCTACCATTGACTGGATCCTCACTAACTCTCCTAACCTTTACCACAATCCAACTACCTTACCACACTCATTAACTGATCATCTTCCTAACTCCATCCTATGACACTCTGCCCAAGTACCTAAACCACCACACACTTAGAGACCGTCATAAACTCTCCACCTTTAATACCACCAAATTCAATTCCCTCTAGTATTTACTGGTCCAGCCTCAGACAAATCCTTTCAATGAAGGAGTGCTTAAATTTTATCAAATTTTCCTAGATACCCTTAACTCCCTTGCCCCTACCAGGAGAATTAGAATCAAATCCAATTTTGCTCCCTGGCTTTCTAAGAAAACTAGAGCTCTCTTGCATAAATGTGATGGTACTTGGAAAGCCTAGACTAAAACCAAAGAACCTCACCTGTTACAAAAGTACAAAAAACTTCGGAACCTTGTCAAAAAACAGGTAAACAATGACAAAAAATCCTACTATAACTCTCCCCAGATTAACAGCAAATTCAATCCATGGAAATTCTGGACTACCTTAAATAAAATTCTCCGTCCAGGATGCCCTTCCAAAACCTCCCCTTTCCCAAATGACACTCCTCTAGAAACTGCTACCCTTCTCAAGAGACTTCATTGACACTGTCCAGATTTACACCCTCTAACTCCAACACAAATAACCCCTCTACCTCTCCCTCACAACAATAACCTTTTCACCCTTCAACCAGTTCCTACTTCTTAAATTAAATCACTCCTACTGAAGCTTAAACCCTGCTCTCCCTCCTCTGACAATCTCCCACCCACTTTCCTCATACTAGCCACTGAATCCATACCCTATCCAGTATCCCTATTAATCAATATCTCTACTCAGGAAGCAACAGTGCCAGAGATTTGGAAATCCTTCTTCACCATCTTCCTGCATAAAGGGGAGAACTCAAATGACCAATCTAACTTTAGACCAATTGCCATCATCTCCCCCTCTCCAAAATACTCGAAAAAATGTATACATACAAGGCTTCTAACTATCTCCTCCAGCATAACCTTCTCACAATCACTCAACATGGCTTCCGGCCTAACCACAGCACTACTACAGCCCTCATCATATATACATAATGTAGCTGAGGCCAGTGATAACAACCAACTCATATCCTGCCTTTGACACGACCTCTCCCATAGCCTCTGACACTCTCTCTCATCCTTTACTGCCAGGTAAACTCACTAACCTCAATCTATCTGCTTCCGCCCTAGCTATTTTTATAGCTACCTGTGTCACAGACAACAATCTGTTCTATGGCTCTCCTCCTGCTCACCCTACCTTCCAGTGACATCCGGTGTACCCCAAGGGTCCATCCTGGGTCCCCTCTCGCTCAACATCTTCACTAATGAACTACTCAATTCCTGTAAAACAATCTGCCCTAATTAAATACACTGACGACATAACTCAATCTCCACTTCAAGCAATATCTCTGACCATCACACTCTTACCCAAGACTCCTTTCTAGCCATTGAAAAGTGGCAGGCTGATAATTTACTCATCCTAACCCCCCCAAAAAATAAACTAGTGCTATTTCTCCCTCGTTCTCTCACATTAAATCTACCCTTGTCATTACATCCTCCAATAACACAATCATACAACCTGACTCCAACACAAAGCTTCTAGGTGCCATCACTGACGAAAAACAAATTTAACTTACATATCCTCCAAAGTGCAAAAAAACCCCACCAAATACTGGGTTTGCTTTATTGCAACAAAAAATTCTTACCTTCTAATGTTAGACTCCCTGCCACAGGCTCTTCTCCTCCCCTCCCTTCTCTATGCCGCCCCAGTCCTAACATTCAGTCTACCACCCTGGCCAAACTCCAACAAGGATACCATAAAATAGCAAGATTTGTCACAAACTCCCCTTATAACTCTCACCATTGCCTTTCACTCAACTTTCTACAATGGCTGGAACTTCCACAACTCCTCCTGTCACAATTTCAAATCATACACTCCATACTATACAAACCATCCTCTTGCCCTACTCTTTCCTCCCTAGTATCCACCTATAGTTCCCTCTCGCACACACCGCAACTCAAATCAGCAACTCCCAGACATTTACCAACCTAAGAAAACTGTAAACTACTATACAAATCCTCTGTATCCCAAGCTTGGAATAAACTTTCAACACACATACGCTCCATTACTCACCCTATACACTTTAAAAAAGCACTCGGACTTCATTTAACACCAAAACTTGTAACTGTCATGGCCCTACCCAACACTCCACTACACTCCTATATCCTACTCTTTTCCGATTTTTCCTCATATTGCCTTAGCATCTTAATCTACTTCCTACTACCCTTTCTACCTTATACATATATTTTTCATCTCTCGCACCTCACACTTGTACTGTTCCTTTTATGAATTGCTCTGACAGCTGTGTTGCTGAGCAAGTACCGAAAAAAAAAAAATAAAATACTACTGTTGTGTATATATTTCCTGATCTGATATACCTTACTTATTTTTGAATCTTATACTGTGAATTTTTATGTATTGTAAATTTAAATTTTATGTATTGTAAACTGAACTTTTATGCATTATAAACTGTCTGTAACTGAAGCTTTTCTCCTTAAGTCTCCACTGAAAATGGGTCTCTGGCCCAGCTGGACAAACCCGGTTAGCAAATGTCAATAAATAAAATATACTGCATCTGGTATGGTATTGCATCTTGCATGGGGCAGTGACAACAGGAACACAATGGACTGGAATACTACCTTGCTCTTGGTGTACTTGACAGTAATACTATTATGAATGTATTGATCACCAACTAGCACATTCTTTCTGGAAGCCAAGAATTGCTCGGATAGCGGGAGATGCCCCAAAACTTATTAGTAAAAGGGGCAGAAACAAAACAGTTGCTGGAAAATGAACAAATGATTAATACAGACTGCTGCAATAATAAAAATGGAACTTATAAGTGTCCCCTTGATCTGTTGTGTAGGTAAGTTTGCAGAGTGCCCTAACTTTGTATTTCCACTAACAGACCATATGGTTCTCTGGGCCATTTTACTTGCTATTCTAGTTTAGTTTTTTTTACATAGCCTCATGTTTGACCTGTGAAGCATTCTCTATATGAAAAACAGACAGGAAATTCA
This sequence comes from Protopterus annectens, assembly GCF_019279795.1. Lineage (NCBI taxonomy): Eukaryota > Metazoa > Chordata > Ceratodontiformes > Protopteridae > Protopterus > Protopterus annectens. Next base: position 768,685,766 of record NC_056726.1, on the reverse strand, counting down.
AGCAGCAAATCTACGAGCATTACTATGTTACTAGGAATTTAGTCAATGCCCTATCTATGCATGCCAGTAATTGTTGTGATTTTAAAATGTATTTATGTGGTAGAATTTGCAGCTGAACTGATTAATGGAAAAAGGGTTTCTTTGAGAACTAATTCTTCATTTTTGCCTAAAGTGGTACCAGAGTTTACTTAAAGCCAAACTACTTATCTCAACAATACCTTTCCCGAACCTATATTTGAGGGAGAAAGGATACTCCATACCTTGGATGTCCAACAAACAACTCTGGGACTACCTTGACAGAACTAAGTCATTCAGATCTTCGGATCAATTGTTCATTTCATTGGAAGGTCAGAAGGGACATGTGCCAAAAAAGACCATTTCCAAATGTTTGCCTAAATGCTAATACTTTTTGTTATTCGCACCATATCAAAATGATTCCAGGCAAAATAAAGGTTTGCTCAACCAGGAACTTGGCTTTATGGAAAAGGTTGGATTCTAGAAGCTGCTTCCTGGTCCTCTGTACATACTTTTACAAAGCACTGTAAGCTTGATTTATTCTCTAGGTCCAGGTCAGGCTTTGCTAGGAGCATTCTCCTGGGGCGCCTGGACTTGTCTCCTTCCACCTCCCAAATATAGTAAGCTACCCATACAGCTAAGGCCACTGTAACAGTGTTCAATATGAAGAATATAGTACAGATGTGTAAGCAAACTTGCCACAACAGTAGATGTTCAAATGCTTGCTGCAGTAGCCACTTATTCTCTCCATCCCTTTTGCTTTTCTGATGTGTTGCTTATGCCAGGATGTGGACATTTATTATTTGCTGTTCCTAGCACTGTCCTTCTGGGGATCAGCCTCCCTCAGTCTCTGTTGGCAGGAAAGCCCTGAAGGGCATGATGCCCAAGCATGTCTTTCAGTCAGGTCAACTCCACTTTTGAACTGTTTTTATTTTTGTCATAAAATATTATGAAAAATGTCCAAATAATCTCTAATGCTCATGCTGACACTTGTCAGCTGCTCCAATTCATCACCGAGATTCTCATGTCACCCCTCACAGCATTTTATGCTACATTTTCCTTCTTTGTTTTTTTTTTTTACTTATCCTTTGTTGACCAGGTTAGCCGCACTAGGCTAGTATCCTCTTTTCAGGGAGACCTGAGGTAGTATTTATATCACTAGGGGAAATTTGGTCAGGGCATCTCTTTCCATTACTTCAACTACACATCTTAAAATCTCATTTCACTGCTTCCAACATATCAGCAATCTTTTATGACATTTTTCATATTTCCTACTTCCGGAATATTATCGGTTACCCACTCCTTAAATACTTGCATTTTTAATAAATACATAAGGAAGTGCCAATGCCTCTCTCTTCTAAAGCTACCTAGAGCCCTAACCCTGCCCTTTATACGGCACACAAGATGCGGTAATTGGATGCATCTCTCCTCCCCTCAAGTACTGGAACATGTTGTCACATTACATGGTATCTACCTAAGCTAGCCCAATTCTTATACTTGTGGGAATTGTTATTAAATTACACTTCAGCTCTCTATAGCTATTACAGCATCCTCATTCCCAAATACCTTTTCAGAACTCTGTCTCAATCTTAGGCCCAAACGTACTCCCTCTCAGAATTACGCAAGGACATTGGTAGTATAAGAGGTGCATCAGCCAATGCCATCTTTAGATATTTCTTGCCCTGGCCAAAGTCAGTTTAGAAAAGCCTGGTGCCAAAACCCTAGTAGGCAATATAGCAACAGTTATCTCTGGCTCAGGTCCACTCCAAAGGTCTCCTCTCTCCTCCTTTGACAGTAAGTCCAGATAAAAGGTGTAGGGAATCTCTTAGAGAAGTGAGAGGAAAGGTGTAGATAGCATTAAGGAAAGAACCCCCCCCCCAACCCATATGAGAAAGGACAAGAACGAACCAACAAAATAAAAGGAAAGAGGGAAGTGCCTGCATTACAAAAGTGAACCTACTCCAATATTTACATCTACACCAAATTCTTAACACAAGTGCACTATGTGCAACATATTACTTAATGTTGAAGTCCAGAATTCTGGGAAAATTTAAAAACACAAAATTATCCTGCCCTAACCCTAGAAGCAGCCTCCAAATGCAAACATTAATGCCCAAGTTGCAACTCCTAGGATATCTTGTATACTGACCCCTCTTAGGAAGGCTGCAGTGGCTGCAGTAGACCCAGTAAAATGGGCTGTAACACGTCTTAGGAACACATTTGACATTACCTGTATTAACAGTACGAAGTGCAGTCAGGAAATGTTTGGAGAAAGTTTGCTAGTTGACTGTTCTTCCTTTTCCCTTTGCCAAAGAGACAGATAACTGAGCAGCCTTACTGAACTCACCAATCCTGTGCAAATAAAATCTCATTTGTCTCAAGGTAGTGCAGTTTTTTCCCCCTAGTTTTGAGGTGTAGGAAATGTACCTGCTAAGTGAATGGCTTTATTAAGGGACCGCTCAGTGACCATATTTAGCATATAAAAAAAAAAAAAAAAAAAAGCTGGTATGGAGGGACATTAAGTCCTGTCGGAAGACTAAGAAAAGTTCTCTGCATATTAAAGCCTCGAGTTCTGATTTTCTTCTAGCAGAGGTAAAAGCTATCAGAACAGTGTTTTCCAAGGCAAGAATTGGAAGACGAAATATGCAACTGGTTCCAAAGACACAAGGGTATTTTCTTGGAAATATAACGGGAAGACCCCCCGTCACCTTAAGATACTGGTTAACTGAAGGCTTGCAGTAGAAAGACAAGCTCTTGGGTAAACATCTGAAACCTAAAAAACATGCACTTTAACATGTGCATTAGATGGGTTAGTTTTGTAAAGGTCTGACAGAAAATCTAGGATCATGGTCACTTTTATCTTGTATGGATCCTGGTTCCTGAGGAAGCACCATTTAGCGAAGTATAATTTCTATTTGCTTCCCTAGTCCTCAGAATACATGCAAAGATATCAGATTAACATGAAATCATCCAAGCCATTAGTCTAAAGCATGGCCAGGATGGAGTGCAGAAAGAGCGCTTTGCTTTTGTGTTAGAAGGTCCACATGCAGACGCAACACTATTTCACTTGCCAAGATGCACAGGCAGGAGGACTAGTGTTGCACTAGCCAAAAGTTCGCTACTAGTATGACGCTTGGCCTTTCCTCCTCAAATTTTCTGAGTAACAAGGGGATTAAAGATATGGGAAAGAAAGCATTAAAAACAAAACAGATCAACTCCAATTAAGGGAAAATTAGAAGTTATGTACCCACCATAACGTTCCATGTTAGTTGTCTTCTTCTTGCCTTCTTTCTTGCTGGATGGGTTTGGAGCCGATCCTCGGCTCTGACTCAGCCACTCTAAAAGCTCGAGAGCTAGTTTCACCAGCTCGAGGCTCCCCTATATCCCAAAATGCTAGGTGGTAACTTCTTCAAATCTCGTTTGAAAGCTAATACCAGCAATAAATTTCCATAAGGAACAAAGAAACTCTTCTAGGTCTGTCCTGGCTGGGGGGAAGGAGGGTGGGACGCAAGAAAGAAGGCGAGAAGAAGACAACTAACATGGAACGTTACGGTAGGTACATAACTTCTAAATGTTAAGTTGTCAATCTCGCCTTCATTCTTGCTGGATGGGACCGCGTCCCTAGCACCTTGTCCCGGGTGGCCTATCGGAACAGACTCTTGAGTACAGTGGAACCAAAGCTGGCCCGGTCTCTAGAGGCCAGGTCCAACTTATGAGAAATGAAGGTATGGGGAGAAGCCCAAGTAGCTGCAGAACAAATCGAATCAATAGGCAGCCTATCTTGGAAAGCTACCGAGGTGGCTAAAGCTCTAGCTGAATGAGCCCTGGGTTTGGATGGCAACCGTTGATGTCTTATTTCATACACTAGGGTAATCAATGAAGTAAGCCATCTAGAGAGAGAGACTTTAGAGACTGGAAGGCCCATTCTACCTTCTGCATAAGAAACAAACAATTGGTCAGATTTCCTGAATTGTTTGGTCCTATCTAGATAGTACCTAAGCTGGCGGTGAATATCTAAACTGTGCAACTTTTGTTCTGACCTATTAGAAAAATTTGGGAAGAACACAGGAAACTCAATGGTTTGATTCAAATTTGCCAATGAAGCTACTTTGGGCAAAAAAGACGGGTTAGTACGCAAGGAAACCCTGTCTTTATGAAATACTAGATAAGGGGGTCAACTACACAGAGCATGAAGTTCAGAGACTCTTCTAGCTGAGGTGATAGCTACTAAAAAGAGTGTCTTCCAGGAAAGTAATTTTATAGAACATGAAGCCGCAGGTTCAAAGGGGGGAAGAATTAAGGATGCCAGAACCAAGTTGAGATCCCATTGAGGAGGAGGATCTTTGATGGGTGGTTTGAGTAGAAAGACTCCCTTTAAAAAGGCCTTGCATAGTTTGTGAGACATGATAGAGGCCTCTGAGACTCCAACCTGAAAGTTCGAAATCGCAGCCAATTGAACTCTAATGGTAGAAGGGGACGAACCTGCATGGAAAAGTTTGTCTAGAAAATCTAGAACTGTTTGAATAAAAGCAGTGAAAGAATCTATGTTCTTTGATTGCGCCCAAAAGGAGAAACGTTTCCACTTGCTATGATAAATCTTCCGAGTGGAAGATTTATGAGAGGCAATCAAGATATCTCTGAGTGAGATATCAACGGAAGCCTGGCTAAGGTCTGAATTGGAGGAACCAAGCTGTGAGGTTCAGAGAGGGAAGGGAGTGGTGCAACTGACCCGACTGATGGGTCAAAAGGTCTGGAACTGGGTCCAGATGCCAAGGTTGTTCCAATAGATAACGGTGGAGAAAGGGGAACCAAATTTGTCGAGGCCAGTAAGGGGCAATGAGGATCATAGAAGCTTCCTGAGCGATGGCTTTCTGTATCAGCTGGGATATCAGTGGGAAGGGGGGGAAGGCATAGAGAAGTCCCCGGGGCCAAACGTGCACTAGAGCGTCTCTGCTGGGATGGCCTGGTTGGGGAAAGAGGGTGAAAAAATCGTCACACTTGCTGTTTTGGGGAGTAGCAAAAAGGTCGCAGCAAGGCCTGCCCCACTTTCGAAAAACTTTCTCCAACACTGAGTTGTTCAGAGACCACTCGTGAGGCATGAGAATAGCTCTGCTCAATTTGTCCGTAATCACATTGGACTTCCCGGGAATGTGCGTTGCTAACAGAAATCGCTGAGAAGAGATCGCCCATTGCCATGGTCTGAGTGCCGCCCGACATAGGGGGTAAGACCTGGTTCCGCCTTGTTTGTTGATGTACCACACTACAGACATGTTGTCTGTTTGGATTGCTATAGTTCCTATGGGAAGAGAGTCTTGTAGGGCTTGCAATGCTAGGAGCACTGCTCTCATCTCTAGAACGTTTATGTGCAAGTGGCACTCACGGCTGCCACAAGCCCTGGACTGTCCTGCCCTGGAAATACCCCCACCCGATCAGGGAGGCATCCGTTGTCACTGTAGCAACCGGAGGGGGAGGGACAAAAGGTCTCCCTAGGAGGAGCTGAGGGGATGAGATCCACCAAGAGAGATGACTCTTGCACGATTGAGTTATCCGAATAGGATGGGACATTGGAAGGCTTTGATAACACCATTGTGTGAAGAGCATCCATTGTAAAATCCTCATGTGGAAGCGGGCTAATGGTAGGAGAGGGATGGCCGCAGCCATAATTCCCAAGACTTTCAGGATCTGTCTGGCTTTGACTTTGTTGTTCTGTAAAAGAAGAAAGACCTGTTTGTGAATGTCTGCTATCCTCTGCTCTGTGAGTCTGGCTGACATCTTGACTGTGTCTAGATTTGCGCCTATGAAAGTAATAACACGACAAGGCGACAAGACAGACTTTTCGTAGTTTATTGAGATGCCTAGTACCTGACATGTGCAAAAGGTGTAGTCTCTGGCGAGGAGTAAGAGATGCCTGGTGGGGGCTGTAAGGAGCCAGTCATCTAAATAAGGAAACACCTCGAATCCTTGACGTCTCAGATGAGAAGCTACCACTGCCATGCATTTGGTGAACACTCGGGGGGCTGTAGTGAGACCAAAGGGCTGGGCTCTGAATTGAAAATGACTGGTTCCCAGCCTGAAGCGGAGAAATCTCCTGGAGCGTCGATTCATTTTGATGTGATAGTACGCATCCTGGAGATCTATAGAGCACATCCAGCTGTCCCGTTCCAAAAGGGGAAGAATGGACTGCAGCGTGACCAACCGGAACTTTGTTTTCTTGACAAACTTGTTCATGTTGCTGAGATCCAAAATGGGTCTCCAGTCCCCTGTTTTCTTTGGAACCAAAAAGAATTTGGAGTAGGTTCCGGATCCTACCTGGTCTGCTGGCACTGGTTGAATGGCTCTTTTTGCAAGCAGCTTTGAAATTTCTAATGCTGCTTGTTCCCTTTGACTGGGTGGAACGTCTGGAAGGGATATGTTGAACAGCTTTGGAACGAAAAGAAAGGGAATTCTGTAGCCTTCGGAAATGATAGACTGTACCCACTTGTCTTGAGTTAGGGATAGCCAGGCTTTTGGATACAGTGACAACCTTCCCCCGACTGCCTCCGAAGGTGGACAGTTGGGCAACACCTCAGGGATGCTGAAAGGGCTTGTCGGAAAAGGATTCTCGATTGCCCTGATTCTGCGGGCCCCCTCTGCCTCTGGGGCGGCGTCTACCATTGTTGTTCCCCCCTCTGCCTCTAGAGGGGAATCGACTCAGTGCGTCAGGCAAGTCTCCTTGAGATTGTTTCCGGAACCACATCTTTCCCCCCTTCTGACCTTTGGGGTAAGGTCTAGAAGGAGTAGAAAAACGGACTCAGACGGCAGAAAGAGTTTTGCCATCAGTCTCGCACCTAGTCAAGGTTTCCTTCACTTGAGGACCAAAGAGGGATGATCCATCAAAGGGGGAATTAGTGAAGGACGCTTTAAAGGGGTCCGCAAAGTTACAAAGCCACATCCAGGCGTGCCTACGCAAGGCTACACCTGTACCTGCTGCTCTACTTGCTCCATCAGCCGCATATGAAAGGAGGCGCATGGAGGAGGTGGTGATAGAATTAAGGGTAGCTAGCTGAGAGTTCATCCTATCCTGAAAACCCGCAGCTGTTGGGTCCTTCAGCATTTCACTCGCTTCCTTGAGTAAATCCCTCTGAAGTCGAGTAAAATGGCACAGGTAATTCAGCGATTTCATTGTAAAGGTCGCTGACGAGAACATCCGCTTCCCATACCTGTCCATCGACCTAGACTCCTTGTTAGGAGGATGAACAGGTACCGAAGGGTCAGCTAGCTCCTTCTTGGTAGCTGCAGCCACCACCATAGCATCAACAGAGATGCCCTTGGTCAGAAATTCTTTGTCTTTGGGGGCCGTGATAAACTTAGATGGTCTCCTGGGGGTGGGTTCCACTGAGTCAGGAGCCGCCCAAGCCTTCTTTGTCACCACTTGCATAAGGGGGTCAAAGGGAGGGGACACCCAGGAGGTGGAAGGGCGAGAGCCAAACGCCTCAAGGTACACTGATTCATCCTCTGAAGGGTTGAGGGCTGGCCAATTCCCCCTCTGTTTTAAGATTTCAAGGATGTCTGCAAAGGAGACATCTTCAGAGGGGGAACGAGGGGAGCCTTCAGAATCCTCTAAATCAGTGTCAGAGGTGACAGACTCAGGGGAGTCAATGTGCTTCCTCTTACACTGCCTCTTCCTAGGGGGCTCTCCTACAAGATCAGGAGAGGCCTCGGAAGAGGAGGAGATCCCCACAGGGGAAACTTGAGTAGCTGGCTATCTACGGTCGGGGACAAGAGAGTTAGTAGAAATCACCGGAGGCACCATGGAGGGAAGGGCAGAAGGAGCAGACTGTGGATTAGAACCAGGTTCTAACACGCTCCTCATGACCTCAAAGGCACCCCTGTCAGGCAGAGCCGGAGGTCTCCGTTCCGAAAAACTGAAAACCTCCCCCGGCACCAACAGTGATGGCTCAGAGGCCGATGTCAGAGCCGAACTCACCAGCGCCGAAGCACCGAGAGGGAGAGCGGGGTCGGACAAGGGTCCGATGCCACTCGCCCCCTCGGAGCCGACGAGGGAATTCCGGCGCCGAGATTCTTCCAATGAAGAAATCGGAGCCGACGACAGAACCGAAGACAAGGGTATCGGTTCCGACGCCACCACAGTCTCGGGTCTGAATCGCCCTGGCTCCAAACTCAAAAGAGTCAGAGGAGGAATATTTTGAGTGGTGGGGATAGTCTTCGACTGTTGAGTCGGACTTTGAAGCATTTGGGCTAATGCCTCGGACTTAAGAAGTCGACTCACTACTCTTTGAAGGTCGTGGTCCGATAACCTGGAAGACCTAGAAGAGTGAGAGCTATGGCTCTGTTCAGACAGCAAAGGTGAAGCTGGAGCCGAATGAATGGAGCCAATAGATGGGGAACGGGACCTCTTCTTAGCTGTCAGCTCAGACAGCTTTATCGGAGCTGACTCAGTTATGCCTTCCTCGGCTCCGGCCGGAGCAGAGGACAGCATAGGTACATGCATTCGAGATTCATCGGCTCCGACCGGAGCCGATGTTCGAATGGACTTAGAGACCCCAGAAGTCGGCTCAGAGGCTGGAGCCGAAGGTCTGGAGGACTTAGAGGGTCTCCCCGATGACTGAGTGGAGGGACCCTCAGGCTTTAATAAGCCTCTGAGAATTAATTTATTTTTTCGCCCCTGCAGGACCCTAGGGCTGAAACCATGGCAAACAGCACATGAGTCCTGCAGGTGCAAAGGTCCCAGGCAGTACACACAAGAAGTGTGACCATCTGTCAGAGACATCTTCTGACAGCACGAGTCACACTTCTTGAAGCCTGAGACCTTTGATTCTTTGGACATGTCCAAACAGAAGAATAAAGTATAATCACAAACACACACACACACACCGATTACACTTTAAAAATAATAAACTTTAAATTATAACTTCCAAAGTTTAAACTAAAAATTTTCCTACAAAAACACAGGCACTCCAGCTACCAAGGGAGGGAGAAGTGGGCCTAAAGCCCAAGGGAAAGGTTAGATAATTTAGGATAGGAAGATTATGAAAAAATTAACTAAAAGGGATAAAAGTATTTAACTATATAAAGTTATAAAAGGGAGCTAACTTAAAGGGGGTTTCTGACTGACTAAACTTGTCAAAAAGTTTAAACTAACCTGAGCCGGTTGAAAAAAGCACCTCGATAGCGTAGCGGCAAACGAGATCTGAGGAAGTTACCGCCTAGCATTATGGGATATAGGGGAGCCTCGAGCCGGTGAAACTAGCTCTTGAGCTTTTAGAGTGGCCGAGTCGGAGCCGAGGATCGGCTCCGAACCCATCCAGCAAGAATGAAGGCGAGATTAACAACTTAACATCATTTATTTTCCAAGCTTCTGGAGCTGCTGTTCTGCATCAATATAACACAACAGGCCTATGTCTGCCAAATCCAGTATCCTGGTCAGATCCAGAAAGACATTCCAGTTCAACAATCATTTGTGAGGGTTTACTTGTGATCTGATCAACCTAGCTGCCAAAACATTTTCTTGACAGGGGATGTAGGTCACACAGTAGAGTATGAGTAGGTCGCCCTCTACTTGCTGAAGTACATCATAGTTCTGCTATATGTTATATAGTTATGCTTTTCCTCATGTTTATGTCTCAAGTCTCCTGAACTTCTACAGTGCCCATAATGGGCCACAGACTAGGTCAAAGGAATATGCGATGCAGGTAACAGTGGACTGGGCCGATAAAGTTTGAGTTATCCACCATAAAAACTCCTTCCTGAGCAAGATAGGATGGTAATGCTGGTCCCTAGTGACTGGGTGAGCTGATACCACCTGTTTTTGAGGCACTACTGGAGTTTCCTCATATGCAAAAGTGCCAGTGGCACCATCAAAATGCAGAAGGCCATGTAACCAAACACAATGAGGAACTCTCTTGCTGAACAGATTCCTGCTGAGTAACCTTCTGAAGTACAAAATCAGACAAGAGACCTTGTGTTCTCTGGAGGCCCTCAGGAATACCAGGCTCCTTGAAGGGGGGGTCATACTTGATTTCTTCAGACTGAAGGTAAAATTCAAATCCTTGAAGCAATTCTCGGTGAAGTCCAAAGCTTGGCATATTTCACTATAGAGTCTGCTTCCATGACATACTCACCTATTCAAGTGTAAATGAACATGCCCTTTCTCCTGCAAAAAGCAATTACTGGAGCCAGGTATTTGGTAAAGACTTGTGGTACACAACAGACAATCCAAACGGCAAGGAAGTGAATTTAAAATGCACCCCCACCCACCAGATGCAAAATTAACTGTCTGGCTACAGGGATTTTAAAGTACGTACCTTTTAGCTATATGGTGCCCATGAGCACCTGGCAAGGCAAATAAGGGTAACAGGCTCTTAAACATCAGTATTTTGAACTTTGGAATAATGTGAAACTTATTTAAGTGAGAACAGATATCATATGCCTTCCTTTAATGTTACCAGGAAAAGTGTGAAATAGAATCCTACACCTTCCTCCCAAGAAAGTACTATGGTCCCTGAGTATTTGCAATTCTCTTAAGATCATAGGTATCAGGATACGACTTGGTCTTCTAGAAAAAGGGGAATTTCTCTGGATCCTGGGATTTGGAAAAAAATAAACTTGTAACCATGGTATAGGATGTTCTGTGCATACGGGTCAAATGTGACTTTTAACAGTTGTTACATTTTTAAACAAAGCAAGCCAAGTGCTCTGCAACTAACTCAGAGGAGACTGATATTTAGGGGAAAAAAAGTGAGTGGATTGGGGTGGGCTTGGGGATGAGGTTGGTTTCTTCTGGGAGTAATTGACCTGATGGCCCTTTGACCTCTCCTTTGGTTCTGTTGGTCATTCTCTTCTGAATTTTCCTTTTTCTCTTTACTTGACTTGTTCTTGTTTTGATTATGATATAACAGACAAAACTTTGCTAAGTAGCTCCAGCTAAATTTATGAGACAGTGTTGAAAAATCTACTTCGATTACATGACCTTGTCCTTTTCTACTATTGTCTTGAATACTCATTCAGCAAGGAGCTCAGACAGTATCCTTTTCTATTGTATTGCCTTTTCTTATAATGCTGTACTTATGCTGCTTACTTTGTAAACGTGTGCTAAACAACACAGGAGGAATGTGCAACTGGTCATACTGCATACCACATTGATAAATAAGTGATACAAATATCCATTTGACTAACAAAATTCCAGCAGCAGATGCGGATGGAAAAACCTTCAAAAGGGATAATGGGAGGGTAATTGTAATCCATCAAGATGTGGGATCTCAGATTCTTCTTTTGGGTTTTCCCGGTTAGGGGTCGCCACAGCGGATTACCTGTCCACTCATGATTGGTAGTGGAGTTTTACTGTGTCGAGTTGCCAGCCCGGCGCCCAACCTTCCACTGAAGGCACACACTCATGCCTAGGGCCAATTTAGTGTGTCCAATTCATCTACAGCATGTCTTTGGGATGTGGGAGGAAACCGGAGCACCCGGAGAAAACCCACGTGACCACAGGGAGGACATGCAGACTCCACACAGAAGGCACCCCAGCTGAGGATCGAACTGGAGAACCTCTTGCTGTGAGGCAACAACGCTAACCGCTGCACTACCGTGGCCACCCCATGTGGGCATCTCAGATTAAATGACCAAAATATACATGGTAAATCTAATGGTTACACTGAACCCCAAGCAATACCACGAGGACTGAAGAAACCACAAAAATACCCAAGGAAACAGAAGAATGGGTAACTTGAAGAATCCGCAAGATGCAGCAAAGATAATGCCTGGACAAGGTTTGTGGACCAAGTGGTTGCAGAACAAATGTCTCCAAAAATACTGCCAAGTCAAGATCTGCCATGCTGATAGAAGACTGAATGCTGTAATTAAATCAAAAGGTGGTTCAACAAAGTATTAGTTTAAGGGTGTGCACACTTATACAACCAGCTTATTGTACGTTTTTTAGTTTTTATATTTTTCCCCTAACAGATTTGTTTTTGAACTGAATTGTACAGGACATAGGTCACATTAAAGGTGGGAAAAGTTTTGAAATGATTTATTGTGGTCTCTTTTTTTATATTGCAAAAACCTAGCATTTTTAACAGAGGTGTCTACACTTTTTATATCCACTGTATATACATACACACACATAGAATGTGAGTGTGTGTGTGTATATATATATATATATATATATATATATATATATATATATATATATATATATATACACACACACACACACACACACAGTGCAATGAAAAAGTATTTGCCCCTTCCCGATTTCTTATTGTTTTGCATGTTTGTCACACTTAAATGTTTCAGATCAAACAAATTTAAATATTAGACATTAGACAAAGATAACCCAAGTAAACACAAAATGCAGTTTTTAAGTCATGATTTTATTTATTAAGGAAAAAAACTATCCAAACCTACATGGCCCAATGTGAAAAAATAATTCCCCCCCTTGTTAAATCATGAAGTAACTTGGTTAATCACATTTTTGGAAAAGCAGAGTTCAATTTCACTAGCCACACCCAAGCCTGATTACTGCCAGATCTGTTAAATCAAGAGCTCACTTAAATAGAACCTGTCAGATAAAGTGAAGAAGGCCAAAAGATCCCAAAAAGGAAGATGTCATGCTGTGATCTAAAGAAATTCCGGAACAGACAAGAAACAATGTAATTGATATCTACCAGTCCGAAAACGGTTACAAAGCCATTTCTAAAGCTTTGGGACTCCAGCAAATCACGGTGAGAGCCATTATCCACAAACAGAGAAAACATGGAACAGTGGTGAACCTTCCCAGCAGTGGCCGGCCTACAAACATTAACCCCAAGAGAGCAGCAACGACTCATCCGAGAGGTCACAAAAAAGAACCCAGAACAACATCTAAAGAACTGCAGGCCTCACTTGCCTCAGTTAAGGTCAGTGTTCATGACTCAACCATACGAAAGAGACTGGGCAAAAATGGCATGCATGGCAGAGTTCCAAGGCGAAAACCATTGCTAACCAAAAGGAACATCTCACTTTTGCCAAAAAAACATCTTGATGATCCCCAAGACTTTTGGGAAAATATTCTGCGGATTGACAAAACAAAAGTTGAACTTTTTGGGAGGTGTGTGTCTCGTTACATCTGGCGTAAAAGTAACAGCATTTCAGAAAAAGAACATCATGCCAACAGTCAAACAAGGTGGTGGTAGTGTGATGGTCTGGGGCTGCTTCTGGACCTGGACGACTTGCTGAGATTGATGGAACCATGAATTCTGTTCTCTACCAAAAAATCCTGAAGGAGAATGTCCAGCCCTCATTTTGTGACCTCAAGCTGAAGCGCACTTGGGTTCTGCAGCAGGACAGTGATCCAAAACACACCAGCAAGTCCACCTCTGAATGGCTTAAAAAAACAAAATGAAGATTTTGGAGTAGCATAGTCAAAGTCCGGACTTGAATCCAATTGAGATGCTGGGCATGACCTTAAAAAGGCGGTTCATGCTCGGAAACCCTCCAATATGGCTAAATTAAAACAATTCTGCAAAGAAGAGAGGGCCAAAATTCCTCAGAGATGTGAAAGACTCTGCCAGTTATCGCAAATGCTTGATTGCAGTTGTTGCTACTAAGGGTGGCAGAACCAGTTATTAGGTTTAGGGGGCAATTACTTTTTCACATAGGGCCATGTAGGTTTGGATAGTTTTTATCCTTAAATAAAATCATCACTTAAAAATTGCATTGTGTTTACTTGGGTTATCCTTGTCTAATATTTACATTTGTTTGATGATCTGAAATATTTAAGTGTGACAAACATGCAAAAAAAAAAAAAAAAAGAAATCAGGAAGGGGGAAATACTTTTTCATTGCACTGTGTGTGTATATATATATATATATATATATATATATATATATATATATATATATATATATAGATAGATAGATATAGATACATACACACACACACACACACACACACACACACACACACACACACACACACACACACACACACACACACACACACATGCATATGCATGGTTATATTAAATACATTAATATCCATCTATCAACCTACATCTCGCTCTCTCACCGATGCCCTGGCCAAATTTCCTCTAGTAGTATAATACATCACCTCTGATCTCCCCTGAAAAGAGATTACTAGCCTAGTGCGACTAACCTGGTCAACAAAGGATAAATATACGTTTTCCTTCTTTACAACAATTCTCATTCAGTCCAATATTACATAACTGCTCGATACCTGCCTTCCCTTAAACCTAACTTCTTCTGAGCATTATTCCGCATGTATTGTTCCTACAGAGGGATGGGTCTCAAGTCAAATCACTATCTAATATGAAGTGCATACAAATATGACTATACCCATTTTACCAAATGCAATCTAATTCCAAAATAATAAAGGAAATATACACTGCTGCCCTGGATATGGGTTTCCAAACTCCACACCCACACTAGGACTTCACACTAATCACTTACAGAGCAGAGTCTATGGCCTAACATCTTTTTAAGTCCTTTTCTCAACATTCTGTGAACCAATGTCGTATTGTCCCTCATCTACAGTAACTTCCTGGCAAATAAATAAAAGTTATGTACTCACCATAACTATCCATCTGTGTTGTCTGTTTTTGTCCTTCCTCATCTGATTGGTCTTGGATCCAGCATTTGATTGGACTTCAGCTACTTCTAAATATTTGGATCCATAGTTTGAGCTCCATCCCCTACGCATAAATCTTCCTTTGTAACATCATTACTTCAGACTGAGTTTTCCTTCCCTGCACTCTAAGTGTGTGTAATAACCATAACAGAGAAAGGATTACATAAAAATATGTTAATTATAAAATTATATAAATAGGAGGAATAAGGAAAGAACAGTTGGTGCTCTCCATCAGTCAAGCAAGATGTTTAGTTCCTTGGCCGAACTAGTAGCCTTGAAAAATAGAAAATAATTATGAACTAGGAAGGGGAAGGAGGGAGGCTGAGAAAGGATAAAAAACAGACAACACAGATGCATAGTTATGGTAAGTACATAACTTTTATATCTGATTATATCTTTTCATCCATTTCTCAACTGATGGGTCAGAGATTCACCAGGGTGGTCCTCAAAGCAGGATATTCTGGAGCACAGCAGAGCCAAAGGCTGCTCTGTTCCTGGACAGTATGCCCAATTTGTAGTGAGCAATAAAGGTATGTGAGTTGGACCAAGTAGCAGCTCCATAAATTTCATCTACAGAAACCCTAATCCAAACAGCAAAAGATGTGGGCACTGATCTGACAGAACAAGCCTTGGGAAGGCTGAGAAGTGTCTATCCATTTTTGTTGTATATAAAGGAAATGCCATAAGTAAACCACTTGGCTAACATTCACTTTGATACAGGTTTCCCTAGTTTCGCTTTAGAAAAGGAAATAAATAGTTGGGTCTGATTTTCTGAAATCTTTTGTTGGTACAGAATTGATGCTGCCTATGTACATCTAAAAGATGAAGCATGTGTTCTTTATTGGAAAAATCTGGAAAGAAAACTGGAAGGTTGATTAGTTTATAGCTATTTTTGAAGCCACCTTAGACACAAAGGAAGGATTTGTGTGCACAGAGATCCTGTCCTTATGAAAAATTAAGACATGGTTTAGAAGAAAAGTCCTGGAGTTCTGATACTCTCCTGGTTGAGGTGAATGCAACCAGTAAAATGGTTTTCAATGATAAAAATTTAAAATCTACTCTGCCTGTTGGTTCAAAAGGAGGTTTAATCAAGGACTGCGTGAGAATATTCTGATCCTATGGTGGAACTGGATGTTTAATAGGGGATGAAGTAACAATGTACTTTTAAGACAAGCAGTCTGGATGAGTCTAAAGAAGATTGGTTATGTCCTATATGAAAAAATGAGATAGCTGCAAGTTGAAATCTTCACAGGGGAATGACCGACACCACGGGGTTAAAAATGGAAGTAAGGAAACCCAGAATACCTGAAATGCGTATTGAAAAGGGATCTATTCGTCTCTGAGCTGCCCAAAGAGAGAATCTTTTCCATTTACTCAAACACCTTTCTAGGAAGATACAAGGATGCATCTAACTGGAGATTAACTTGGACTGTCTAACCATCATTAGAAGTGGAGAAAACATGCAGTCACTTTGAGGGTCTCAATGTCTGGGTGATTCATTTCTGATGGGCGAGTAAGAAACTGAGTTTGATCTAAACATCCAAGGGGATGAAAAAGATGATGACACATTAAGGTGAACCACACTTGTTGAAGCCAGAAAGGAGCAATAAGGACAAGTTTGCACTTCTGGTACATTGCTATCTGAAAGAATTTTGGGATCAGTGAAATAGGAGGAAAAGCATGTAGGAGTCCCAGGGACCAATCATGGACGACAGAGTCTCTTGGTAGCTCCCCTTCTGGGAGGATCAGGGCAAATAACCTGTTGCACTTGGGAGTTGAGTAGGGAGGCAAACAGATTACAGATTGGTTGACTGACAAAAAAATTATTTCTGCCACCACTGGATTGAGAGACCACTCGTGAGGTAGCAATATGGGCCTTCTCGACATGTCTGGTAGAACATTAGACTTCAGTGGAATGCGCATTGCTAGAACACAGCTGCCTGAACACATTGCCCACTTCCAAACTGTCAATGCTTCTTGACATACAGCATAGGACTTGTTTCCTGTTTGTTGATATACCAGACAACTGACATATTGGCCGTCTGGATGGCAATCACCCCTGGAGGGAGAGCATCTTAAAACACCTGTAACGCTAATAAGACTGCTCTCATTTCCAGGATATTGATATGAAGATTAGCCTCCTGACTGGACCAAATGCCTTGGACTGCCCCTCCCAAGAAATGACCCAATCCCCCGCTTAGGAGGCGTCCATGGTCAACTGTGGCTATGGGTGGCGGAAGGATAACATGGCAGCCCTGAGAAACTTTTCTTGCAGTGACCCACCAAGAAACATGCTCTTTGAAAAATTCCTGTAATACATATTGGAGCAGAGAGGATGATGTCTGATAGACCACTGAACTACTAGTGTTCAATGAAGTACTCTCACGCAATATCTTGCTATTTGTATTAGAGTTATGGTGGCTGCGACAGATCCCAGAAGTTGCAAAAATCAACCTTGTTGTTGGGGAAGGATACGATCAGAAGGGTACCAAGAGAACTCCAGGACTTGAGTGGAAGAGAGTTGAGATTTGGCATACTTTACTATAATGCCCAGACAGAAACAGTTTGAGCAAGTAGTCTCTGGCTTGATCCAGAAGATGCTTGGTGGGAGCAGAAATGAGAGAGTCATTTTGATATGGAAACACCCAGAATCCTAGCAGTCTCAAGTGAGCTGCGTCCACTGCCATGCACTTGGTGACCACCTTAGCGATGTGGTGAGACCAAAGGGCAGAGCTCTGAATTGATAATGATAGTCTCCTAGATGGAAGTGAAGTAATCTCTTGTATTGTCTTGTCTATTTTTACTTGACAGTACGCATCCTGGAGATCTATGCAGCACATCTAACTGTCCTTGCAAAGAAGTAGAAGAACACTAACCATTTGAAATTTGGAGCACTTGAGATACTGGTTTAAACTAATGAGATCCTGGATGCATCTCCGGTCTCAAGTTTTCTTTGACGCTAAAAAGAATCTTAAGTTTTGAATCCTTGTTGGTCCTGGGGGAACCATATGGATGACTTTCCAGTTTTTTAATTTCTATGACTACTGCTCTTCTCTGACTGGGTGGGATGTCTGGGAGTTCTGTACAACAACTGGGGGTTGTAGGGAAAAGGGTATGTAATACCGTTTTGAGATGATCCTCTGCACCCAAGTGTCTACGGTGATGGCTGTCCTGGTTGGTAGATGCAAGGATAAGTGACTTTCAACTTCCTCTAGAGTACAGCAGTAGGGCATCTCTTCAGGAGCAATGACAGTGATTTCTCAGAGAATTGAGCTCTAAAATCATAATTTTGCAGGCTTCCTTTTCGACATAGGCATCTATTAGAGCTCCCTCCTTGGCAGGGAGGGAGGTCTGTCCCATAGGAGTGCTGGGAAGAGCCTTGCAACTTCCAGAACCACATTCTCCAGCCACTGCTGTGGTTCCTGGAAAAGGTTCTTTGAGGTCTAGAAAAATGGATCCCTATGGCAGATAAGGTCTTCCCATCGTGGTCACTCCTAGTGTTTCTTCAATCCTGGGACCAAATAAGGTAGATCCATCAAAGGAAGCATTGATGAAGGAAGACTTGAAAGGCACCACAGAATCACAGAGGTGCATCCAGACGTGCCATCTCATTGTTATTCCTGAACCTGCAGCTCTTGAAGCACCTTCTAAAGGATGTGAAATAAGCCTCATAGAAGTGTTTGATAGGGACTGTAAGATGGCAAGTTGTACAGAAAGTCTTCTTGTCCTCTGCAGAATCAGACCCAGAGAGGGCACTAAACTCTGATTAACTCCTGCTGAAACCTTTTTTTACATGTGCCAAATAATTCAGCAACCTGAGAATAAAGGTTGCTGACATGTACGCGTGCTTCCCAAATGTCCAATGCCCTCAACACGTTTATGGGGATGTTCAGTAGAACTTTGATTTGCTAGTTCTTAGTGGCCGCTGCTACCACCTTAGCATCTACTGGGGAACTCTTGCCTCTGTGGACCCAATCTTTTGGTACAAATAAATATTTATCTGGTCAAATGAGGATTGGCTCCTTGATATCCAGATTCTTTCATGCTCAGCAGATGAGGTGTACCATCTCATCTGCTGGAGAAACTACCCAGGACACAGCTGAGATGGATTTGAAAGCCACAAGAAACACTGATTACTCTTGGGAAGGGAAGTCAGAAGACCAACCACCTTTCTGTCGCAGAAGCTTAAGTACTTCACAGAATGAGACATCCTGAAGGGGTGACCATTCCCCTTCATCGAAGTCAGTGTCTTATGGGAAGATTCCTGTGGGGAACCTAAGTGCCTCCTCTTGCATGTACGCTTCCAAGGGGGCTCTCCAGTGGGATGTTCCAGAGAGGACTCAAAGTGTGGGGTGAGTCCTGAATGACGACTGCCTGAAGACTTATATGGGCCAGGTGCCCTGATGCAGCAGGATATACAGGCTCTAAGATTACAGCAAAAAGTTGTGAAATGGGTGGACCCGAGGGACAAGCATGTCTTATCTGTACAGGCAGAGAAAAAACAACAATCTTGAAAGCTAACACACAGCAGAGGCAAGAATCACCATAGCAGGATCCGAAGACAGCTGCCAAGGACAGTTCAGAGGATCATATTGAGGCAGAAGTTGGAGCTGAGCTGTCAACCCTAACCCCCCGGTTCCAGGACAAACACTTCAGCTCCAAGACCCCCCAGGCTTCAACAAATCAGTCAACTGGGGAAGAGATATAGTCAGAGTCAAACAAGGTCACACCTTCAGATTTGAGAGAGAATGACTTGAGATTCCTGTACCTGATGGCTCCGAATTAGAGGGTCAGATCAGAGTAGGAGTCTGCAACCTCATCATCCTATTGACATCTGCTTCGGTTAGGATCCTACACAACCTAAGAGACGAGGAGGTAAAAGGTGGCCTGAAACTTCTTTTCAGTCTTTTGAAGAAAAGCAGAGTGGATCGAAGAAGATATCAGCTCCAAGGTAAAGGAGGAAAGTACAGTTGTGTACACTTACCATAAATGTAGATGTTCAAGTGTATTCACTGTTGCAGTCATCACATTTGGATTATCTGCCTGCAGGTAGCCCTCAGTTGGGCCGAATACCAGAGACATAGCATTTCTGTATTGATTGCTCTCGCTTCAGGACTAATGTCAGGTCGTCAGGGGGTATGAAAATAGGCAGCCGACGCAGTTACATCAGTTTTTCTTGTCCCAAATGTCAGGAGTCCCCAAATAGGGAGCTAAGTTATGGTGGAAAAAACACCACCAGTAAAAAGTAAATACCAATAGCCCTGTAAGGGGTGAGTAAAAGAACTGGAGGATGGGAAACCAGAACTGCAACAGTAAATACACTCTAACATCTACATTGCTGGTAAGTGTACACAATTGTACTATGTTCTTCATGTTTCACTGTTGCAGTCATCACACTTGGGTTGATTCCCAAAGCTGAAGAACGGGTGGAGGCAGTCAAGAAGAGTTGGGGCTGGCTAGTATGTCCTGCAGGACTGCAGTTGCAAAACCTGCCCTAGATTTGGAAGATAGGCAGGTGGTAATGCTTGGTGAAGGTGTGAACAGAACTCCAAGTAGCAGCTTCTAGAATGCCCCTGGTAGGGACTCCCCCGTGGAATGCTGTAGAGGATGAAGTTGCCCTAGTGGAATGCATTCTGACCCCCAGAGGGGATGGTTTCCCATGGTGTTTGTAACAGAAATGGATACAGTGTGCTATCCATTTGGAGATGGTTTGTTTGGATATGGCCTTGCCCTCTGCCCCTGGTGCAAAGCTGACTAGTAACTCGTCAGACTTTCTGAAGGGCTTAGTCCTATCCAGGTAGGATCTAAGCTGTCTGTGCATGTCTAAAGAGTGCAGGATCCTTTCCCCCTTATTTTGAGGATTAGGCAAAAAGGTTGGCAAATGGATAGATTGGTTGAGAGCCACACTCCACTTTAGGCATGAAAGTAGGGTAAGTCCTGAGGGAGACCCTGTCAGCCTGAAAAAATAATGAAGGGTTCCATGGCCATAAGCACTTGTAGTTCAGACACTCTTCTAGCTGAAATGATGGCCAGAAGCAGGGCTGTTTTCCGAGAAAGGAATTTTAACTCTGCTGATGCTGCAGGCTCAAAGGGGGGTAGTGTGAGCTTTTCCAGCACAAAGTTAAGGTCACAAGCAGAGGTGGGGGCTCTTCTTGGTGGCGTTAAGTTGTTAACCCCTCTCAGGAACGGTTTTATGAGGGGGTGAGGGAAGAGAGGTGGCTCAGTGCTGTAATGAGCAGAGAGGGCAGAGGCATGGATCTTAATGGAAGAGAAGGATAGGCCTCTGTGGAGTAGGTCTGCTAGGTAATCAGGATGAGAGGTAAGAAGGGCTGTGCTGTGTCCCGCTCCTTTACAGTGAATCCAGGAACAATACCTTTTCCACTTATCAGTATAGGATGTCCTTGGACTGGGTCTTCTGGCTTCACGAATGATGTCCAGCACCTGCTTGCTTAGGCTGGACACTGGAGGAGAACTCAAGGAATAAGCCAGGTTGCAAGGTTCACGATTTACAGGTGAAGATGCAATATCTGTCCCTCCTGCTGAGTGAGGAGGGTTGGAATCTGGGGTAGGTGCCATGGTGGCACGGGTGACAGACTGCACAGTAGTGGGTACCAGTTTTGGCATGGCCAGTCTGGGGCAATCAGGATGGCCCTTGGTCTTTTCTGTCTTATCTTGAGTAGTACGTTTGTAAGAAGAGGCAGAGGGAGAAATGCATAGATTGACAGGTTTACCCACTGGAAGGATACGGCATCCACTTTCCAGGCCTTGCTGGTGAGGTGCCCTGGTGCAGAATTTGCTGAGCTGGTGATTGTAGGGGGAGGCAAATAGGTCCATCAGGGTACCTCATTTCTGGGTTAGAAGGCTGAAGGTGTTGAGGTCTAATTGCCACTTGTGTGTGTCTACGAGATTTCTGCTTAAGTTGTCTGCCAGAGAATTTTGTTTGCCTGTCAGGAATTGAGCTTGCAGGTGAATATTCATAGCTAATGGCTTGATCCACAGGGTCACTGCTACCCTGTATAGTGGGTAAGAGTGGGTTCCCAAAACGACACACGTAGACAGCAAACAGGATCCCAGTATATTCATAAACTTTAGCGCCTCGACTTAAGTTGAGGCGCTAAAGTTTATAAATAAACTGGGATCCTGTTTGCTGTCTACGTGTGTCGTTTTGGATATCTTTTTTGATTCTTATTAAGAGTGGGTTCCCCCACTGCTTGCTGATGTACCACATCACTGTGGTGCTGTCAGTTTTTATTTAGAAGGGGCCCTGGTGAGACAGCAGGGATCTGAAATGTGTCAGAGCGTGCTGAACAGCAAGCATCTCTTTTTGGCTGATATGCATATGAATTTGGTTCAGCCTCCATTGGCCCTGAATGCACCTGCCATCCAGATGTGCCCCCCAAGCATAGTCTGACGAGTCTGTGGTTAGGGTCTGGGCGGCGTGGGGTTGTGTAAAGGGAAGTCCCTTGTTGTGGTTGCATGCTGCTGCCCATCAAAGAAACTCTGTCCTGAAACAAGGTATGATAGGTATGATAGTTTCCAGGTCCTGAGAATGTTGGCACCAAAGAGTTTTTAAGTACCACTGAAGTTTCCTCATGAGGTCTGGCAAAAGGAATTAGTAGAATGAAGGAGGCCATGAACCCTAGAGCCTGCAGGATTTTCCTTGGGGATAACTGGGTTCTGGTGGCCATTTGAGTGAGGTAGCCTGTCAGGCTTGTTTTTCTGGAGTAAGGAATGCCATTTGGGATGCTGTGTCCAAGTTTGCTCCCAGGAATACAACCTTTTGACTGGGGACTAGTTTTGATTTTTTTTCTTTGATAGTGTACTCCAGGAAGTTTAGAAGGTCCTTTACAAATGTCAGGTGCTGCAACAACTTTTTCCGTCTGCCTGAATCAGGCAATCGCCCAATTAAGGGTATATTTGAATCTTTCTCTGTCTGCAATAGGCAATGGCTGGAGCCAGGCATTTTGTGAAGACTCTGGGAGCATTGGATAAGCCAAAGGGAAGTGCAGAGAACTTATAATGCATAGATCCTGCCCTGAAATGTAGACATCTCCTGCACGAGTCCCTGATAGGGATGTGCAGATAGGCTTCCTTTAGGTCTAGGGGTGGCTAACCAGGCATCTTTGGACAGCACAGGGAGAAGCTGCTGTAGGGTGAGCATTCTGAATTTTGGTACCACCAGGAAGGTGTTTAGAATGGATAGATCTAAGACTGGGCGCCAGGTGCCCTCTTTTCTGGGTACCAGGAAAAGTCTGGAATAAAAACCTTGGCCTATCTGTTCTGCAGAACAAGCTGAATCGCCCTTATGGAGAGCAGGGATTGAACTTGGATTTGTGCCTCTGCCCACTGGTTTGGAGGAAGGTCTGGGAACCCTTTTGGGGTTGGCAGCGTGTGGAAATAAAATATGTACCCCAGGGATACTATGTTGAGGACCCATCGGTCATAGGTGATGGAGGCCCAGTTTTTTGCATGGTGGGCATGTTTTCCTTCTAGGGGCACGAGCAATGGGGCAGAGGTAAGGAGTGGAGCTGAGAAGTCATTGTGAATTATTTCCGTAAGGTGGTGGCTTAGCACCCCTTGTTTTAGAAGTGGAGGTACTCCATTGCTTAGATCTCTGCATACCCGGAGACTGTAATCTGGGGGCTCTGTTTCCCCTGGGTCTAGTTTGAGATTGCCTTGAGGGGGCTGGAAAGGACCAATGCTTCGAGGGGCAATGCCTACTGAATCTTGGAGGCTGCACTTGCAAAAAATCTTTGCCTGCCTGCATAGACTTGGCCTTTTCTTCCATCTTTTTTAAAACCTCCTCTGCTTTGGTGCCCAACAGACTGCCTTTGTTCAAAGGAGCATCCAGTAATTTTGATTTAACATGGTCTGGCAAGGTCTGTTCCTTAAGCCAAGCATTCCTTCTAAGTACAGAATCTTTGACTGCTGCCTGCAAGATGCTTCTAGGGTGTCAAACCCCCATTTCAGGGTATGCTTGCTGACTTACCTTGCAGAATGCATAAGCTCCTGTAATTCTTTATTTTCTGCACAGTCAGGAAAGGTAGATCATTTTTGCTTAACAACTTCCATAGTACGTTGCTGGTATTTCAGCATGTGGAACTGGCAATTCAATGCTCTAATGGCGAGAGTTACAGAGGTGTATACTTTTTTACCCCATCTATCTAAAGCTCGGGAATCCCTGTCCGAAGGGATGTTACTCTTAGCTGCAGTTGCTTTTATTCCTTTAGGCCTTTGCGAGATGACCTCTGGGTCAGCCATAGGATTTTTGAAAATAAATTTGTGAGAGTCAGGGACTCTATAGTACCTTTCTGGTTTCCTAGGAGCAGGGGGTAAAGTATCAGGAGTTAGAGTGGATTCCATAAAGACATCATCCACAACATCCAGAACCGGAGGGATAGCTAAGGGTCTGTGCTGTGGTAAATCTAAAAATTCCCAGAGTCTCTTTTTGGATGGAGGATAATCCTGGTATTCCCAGTGGAAATGCTCTCTCAAAGTATGTAGGATTTCACCAAAAGAAAAGTCCTCTCGTGGCAAGGCAGAGGGAATGTATTCCTCTGCATCTGAATCTCATCGGCAGATAAAGGCATGTCTTCATATTCAGAAACCTGAGAGTTGTCAGGACTCTTGGTCAGATAAAGCTGCTGGGAACAGGTCTCTCTCTCTTAGCAGGGGAAGGCTGGCTTCCCCTAATCAGCATGATCAGGTCCTTCTGCCATTTTAAGCATTTGAGATTGCGGCAAGGAAGCAGCCACTTGAATTTGGGTCGTTGGTTTTTTAGGCGTGGCTCATACTCTTGGTCTTAGAAACTTGGTAGTTTTAGAAAGAACTGAAGACGCGAAATAAGTCGTCGGTTTGTGTCTAACGATAATGCGAAGAACTTCCTCGGAAGCCAGTGCCTGCACAGCGGCTCCGAACCCATCCAAGGTAGAGACATCTGCAGGTTCCACAGTCAAAGAAGAGTCTCGCGGCATACCGGACTCCAAATGGGTCTCGGTCGCGGCCTGTGAATCCACTGAAGCGGGCATCAGGGGTTGTGAAAGCACCTCACTGAGTACCGGTGAAGTGGCGACTAGCTTAACAGAAGCGTCGTTGGCAGTTTTGGACCTGTGCGGTCTGTCTCTGTCTTTATCCTTACGTTTTTTTTGGAAGATTGGTAGTCAGACGGCTTACTGAAGCCATTTCGGAATACTGAGATTGAGTAAGTACAGTTGTGTACACTTATCATAAATGTAGATGTTTGAGTGTATTCACTGCTGCAGTCATCACATTTGGGTTATTTGCTTGCAGTAGCACTCAAGTCGGCCTGATTATCAAAGTCTTGGGTCCTGCATCGGTTGCCGTCTCATCTTCCATGACATCACCTAGTCAGGGGTATAAAGCATGATGCTGATGCCATTACATCAGTTTTTCTTGCTCCAGATGTGCCCCCCTAATGGGAAACAATTATATACAAAGTTACACCTCCAACAAAAAAGCAAATTCACCAAAAAGCTTTAAGCACAGTAAACAAGACTAGATGTATAGTCAATAGAAGTCAGGGGGGGCTGGAGGAAGGGGTAACCAGGACTGCAACAGTGAATACACTCGAACATCTACATTTATGGTAAGTGTACACAACTGCACTATGTTCTTCGTGTTTCACTGCTGCAGTCATCACATTTGGGTAGATTCCCAAAGCTAAGGATGGGATGAGGTAATTAGATAGCATTAGGACCACTATAAGGCCCTGCAAGACTGCAGTGGCAAAGCCAGCTCTGGATTTAGAAAAAATTGGCAAGTGGTAATGCTCGGTGAAGGTATGTACAGAACTCCAGGTAGCAGCTTTTAGGATGTCCCTGGTAGGGACACCTCTTTGAAAGGCTGTAGAGGTAGATGCAGCCCTGGTTGAAAGTGGTCTTATCCCCTGTGGGGTAGGTTTTCCATGGTGCTTATAGCAGAAATTAATGCAGTGGCCTATCCACTCAGAAATGGTTCACTTTGAAATGGCCTTCCCCTCTGCCCCTGCAGCAAATGCAATCAGTAACTGTTCAGATTTCCTGAGAGGTTTAGTCCTGTTCAGGTAAAATCTAAGTTGCCTGTGCATATCCAAGGAGTGCAGTATTTGTTCCTCTTTGTTCTGTGGATTAGAAAAGAAGGTTGGCAAATGAATGGACTGATTAAGGGCCACACTGGATACCACCATGGGCATGAAGGAGGGATTGGTCCTGAGGGACACCCTGTCCGCATGAAAAATGATGAAAGGTTCCACTGCCATGAGGGCCTGTAATTCAGACACCCTTCTTGGTGAAGTGATGGCTAGAAGGAAGGCTGTTTTCCAAGAAAGGAATTTCAACTCTGTATTTGCAGCTGGCTCAAAGGGAGGTAGAGTGAGCTTTTCCAATACAAATTTAAGGTCCCAGGCTGGAGTGGGGGCTCTCCTGGATGGTCTTAAGTTTTTGGCCCCTCTGAGGAACTGCTTCAGCAGTGGATGAGAGAAGAGGGGTGGTTCTGTATTGTAATGAGCTGAAATGGCGGAGGCATGAATTTTGATGGAGGAAAAGGAAAAGCCCTTGTGAAGCATCTCAGTTAAGTACTGAAGAATCTGAGGTAAACTGGGCGCTGCTGTGCCCATCCCCTGAGTTTGGCTCCAGGAACAGAATCTTTTCCATTTTTCAGCATAGGATTTTCTAGTACTAGGCCTCCTTGCCTCCACAATGACATCCATCACTTGCTTACTGAGTGATGGTAACGGAGAGATCAGGTAATTAGCCAGGCTGCCAGGTTCAGGGTTTGAAGTTGTGGATGCAGAATCTGGCCCTCCTGCTGGGACAGCAGGGCAGGGGTCTGAGGCAGGTGCCAGCAGTAAAACACTGTGCAAGGGGGGGTACAAAAGTGTTGGCGTGGCCAGTCTGGTGCAATCAGTACTGTCCTTGGTTTGTCCTGTTTGATCTTTAGTCGTACCTTGGAGAGGAGAGGCAGAGGGGGGAAAGCATAAACTGATAGGTTTTTCCAGGTGAAGGACAGGGCATCTACTTTCCAAGCTTGTTTGTGGGGAGTCCTTGTGCAGAATGTGTCCTATTGGTAGTTCTGGGGGGAGGCAAACAGCTTTATCTCTGGGCTCCCTCATTTGTTTCTCAACATGTTGAATATCTTTGGTTCCAGTTTCCACTCGTGTGGGTCCATGAGATTTCTGCTTAGGTCGTCTGCCAATGTATTTAGCTTTCCTGGCAGGAATTGAGCCTGTAGGTGCACTTGGTAGCTCAAGGCTGTGTTCCACAGAGCCATAGCTAGTCTGCAGAGAGGGTATGAGTGGGTTCCTCCCTGCTTATGTACCACATAACAGTGGTGTTGTCCGTCTTTACCAATAATTGTCCTGGAAGAATGTAGTCCATGAAGGCTGCCAGAGCAGTCTGTACAGCTAACATTTCTTTTTGATTGATATGCAGGTGCATTTGACTTGGGTTCCATTTGCCCTGAATGCACTTCCCTGCCAACTGAGCCACCCATGCATAGTCTGATGAGTCTGTTAGGGTGTGGGCGGCAGGGGGTAGAGTGAATGGCAGTCCTCTGCCCACCAAAGGAACTCTATCTGTAGACAAGGTATGACAGGAATCATTGATTCTAGATCCTGAGAATGTTGACACCATAGGCTTTTTAGATACCACTGTTGTTTCCTCATATGCAGTCTTGCATACGGAATTAGTAGAATGCAGGAGGTCATGAACCCCAGGGCTTGCAGTATTTTCCTTGCAGATAGCTGGGTCTTTGTGGCCAGTAGTTTAAAGTAGGCTGTCAAATGAACTTGTTTCTCTAGCATGAGGTAGGCCATCTGGGAAGGTGTATTCAAGCTTGCTCCCAGGAATACAATTTGTTGGCAGGGTACAAGAAGTGATTTATTTTCGTTTATGGTGTACTCCAGAGAAGTTAGCAATTTCTTTACAAATGCCAGATGATTTAATAGTATGTCCTGGCTTTCTGCCTGAATTAGACAATCGTCCAGGTATGGGTATAGTTGAATATTTCTTTGCCTACAAAATGCAATGACTGGAGCTAGGCACTTGGTGAATACCCTGGGCCTGGGCGTAGTAGATAAGCCAAAGGGCAGTGCAGAGAACTGATAGTGCATGTAGCCTGCTTTGAAGCATAGGTATTCTGCAAGATTCCCTTACTGGGATGTGCAGGTAGGCTTCCTTTAAATCCCTGTTGCCAACCAGGCATCCTTTGCCTAGCATAGGAAGCAGATGATGAAGAGTTAGCATCTTGAATTTTGGGATTACCAAAAATGTGTTTAGGATACACAGGTCCAGGATAGAATGCCAGGAATGGTCTTTTCTGGGTACCAGAAAAAGTCTTGAGTAGAAACCTTGTCCCCATTCTGTTTCTAGGGCAGTTGAATAGCCCTGATGCTTAAGAGAGAGAGAGCTTGCTTTTGAGCCTCTGTCCACTGATTTGGGGGTAGATCTGGCCAACCGTTTGCGGTTGGTAAGGAGTGGAATCTGTATCCTTGGGAAACTATATTTAAAACCCATTTGTCCTGGGTAATTCGTTCTCAATTTTTTGCCTGCAGGGCAATCTTTACCCCTAAAGGAACAGTCAGTTGGGCAGGGCTTGGAAGGTTTAAAGTTAAGCCATTGAGACAGTTTACTATAGGGGGAGTCTTACTACTCCTTGCTTTGGAAGTGGGAGCCCCTCACTGCTTAGTCCCGTGAGTACCTTGGGACTGCAGTCTGGGTTGCTCTGCTGGTTCTGGGTTTGGACTGAGAAGGCCTGGAAGAGGCAGGAAAGGACCAATTCTTAGAGGGCCAATGCCTACTAAATCTGGGAGGCTGTACTTGCAGGAAATCTTTAACAATTTCCATAGATTTAGCTTTTTCCTCCATCTTTTTATGTACTACTTCTGCTTTGTTGCCAAACAGGCAGTCTTGGTTTAAGGCAGCATCCAGCAATTTAGCTTTAACATGATCTGGCAAAGATTGTTCATTAGGCCAAGCATGCCTTCTAAGGACAGACCCATTGACAGCAAATCTGCAAGATGCCTCTAATGAATCAAAACCACATTGTAAAGTATGTTTTCTATTTAAGCAATCCAATAATATGCTGCTGATACTTTAACATATGAAACTGGCAGTTTAAGGCTCTAATGGCCAAGGCTGCAGAAGTGTATGCCTTCTTACCCCATCTATCCAGCGCCCCGGAATCTCTATCAGAGGGGGTAGGATTTTTGGCAGTAGTAGCCTTAATGCCCTTGGGTCACTGTGAAATGGTCTCAGGATCTGCAGTAGGATTTTTAAAGAGGAACCTGTGAGAGTCAGGAACCCTGTAATACCTATCAGGTTTTCTGGGAGCAGAAGGTAAAGAAGGGCCAGGCTAAATTCCGAGAAGACATTATCAACAATGTCCATACAGGAGGGACAGCTAAAGGCCTGTTTTGGGGCAGGAGTAAGAAATCCCCAAGCCTCTTTTTGGAGTCAGAGTAGTCCTGGCTTTCCCAGCGAAAAAGGTCCCTAAGAGTATGCAAGGTTTCACTAAAAGAGAAATCCTCTGGAGGGGAAGCAGAGGGAATGGAGTCCTCTGCATCAGAATCCTCATAGGTAGATAAGGGTAAATCCTGGTCATCAGAGGAAATGGAGATTTCAGAGTCCTGATCAGAACTCTGGCCAGTTAATGATTGGCAGTAGATTTTTTTTATGGTGCCGAGTTGCCAGCCCGACGCCCAACCTTCAACTAAGGCACGCCCATTCACGCATGTCTTTTGAACACCACTCGACCGTGGGGAGGACATGCAGACTCCACACAGAAGGCACTCCAGCCGAGAATCGAAGAGGAGAACCTCTTGCTGTGAGGCAACAATGCTACCGCTGCAACACCACGGCTTTGCAGTAAGAATGGAAATTTCAGTGTGGTATTTGCTTTCCACAGGCGAGACAATTGTTAACTTTTTCTGACATCGGTTAGGGCAAGAAAAAAAGGATCCCCAATGGGGTAACTTAGCTTTAGAAGACTTTAGGATGATTCAATTTGGAAACAAAACACCTCAGGTAGTGGCCGACTGGCACTCGTGCAAACTGCTTCTGCTTTGGGCTCCTCAGCAAGAAAGACTGATGTAATGGCGTCGGCTGCCTGTTTTTATTCCTCTGACAACCTGACGTCAGTCCTGAAGCAACAGCAACTGATGCAGAAATACTAAGTCTCTGTTATTTGGGCCGACTGAGGGCTACCTGCAGGCAGATAACCCAAGTGTGATGACTGCAACAGTGAAACACGAAGATCAGCAGCAGCCAGCCAGTGATTTAGCTTTAGATGTTGCCGGATCCAACGGTTTTGAACTTTTCTCAGGTGGGGAAAAACCTGGAGCAAAACAGGAACAATCAAGGGATCTCTTCCTTCCTCTTGCTCGAAGAATCCCCTTTGGCTTTTTCCTGCAGACTTTTTGGAAGGGTGAGCTCCAGCAGACAAAAAGGCTGATGTACAACAGCCTGAAGAGGAAGGTAGAATACCCTTCAAAACTAAATTTGTTGCAGTATTCAGCCAGGACATGATGACTGAAGCATGCAATTATTTCACAGTCCATGTTCAAATGGGAAGAACCCCAGCAATGTACGCATTCCTGGTGGGCATCAGAGTTTGGCATTTTGTGCCTGGAGGAGATGAACTTCTTAAAGCTGGTACACTTGTCCAACAGCAGCAAAGAAAAGGAGGCTGTTAACAATAGTAATGCTTAGTGTATCTGGAGACAGCTAGCAAAAACTATGAAATTTTAGTATAGGGCCTACAAGAAATAGTCAAAGTCTCTGTTTTTAAACTATAAAAGGGGAGGGAGGAACAAACAACAACAAGGAATTAAGTTATGTAATTAAAAAAAAGAGCCAATGAAACTGAGCTTATCCCTTACGACAAAACACCCAAGCTATGGAGACCACATCCAACTGCAGAAGTGGCAAACAAAAGCTGATGCAATGCTGTTAAAGAGGATTATGGGTAAGGGGAGGAGTTCAAGCTATGGATTCAAGACTTTAGAAGTGGCTGAAGTCAGACCAGAGACTCATCAGTTGAGGAATGGACAAAAGACAACAGATCTTATTTTCACATAGACGCAGATGCAAGCGCGCACAAATTTCCAGGTAAGCCTAGCAGAATTCTCCAAATCCTCAACTTTCATCCTGTGATTACTATCATCTCTTTGATATGGCCACAGACCAAACAAAATAGCTAAGTGACCACACTACTTAGCCAAACAAACTGAAAACACTGAACATTTACTGGAAAAAGGCTCTTGCAATCTACCTTCTGCAACTGTATACCTAATTTAAACCTACAGTGCTCAATAACCCTCTCTCAGATAATAAATAATGCAATAATACTTGTGACCCATGAGGTCTTTAAAAGTGAATAACTAAAAATGTACTTAAACAATAGAGAAAAAATTGCTAACACGAATTAAATATACAGAGATCAACCAGTCCGCACAGATTAAGAAAACGACAGTTGCACAGAGTAAATACAAAAAATCGTTTCTACAGATGATTATCCTAGCTGTCTCACACTAAAGAAATATTGATCCCAACTATTCTAACTTAGCAAAAATGAAAGTCTTTCGGCTTTTCCTGGTTAGGGCTCGCCACAGCGGAACTCTGGTCCACTAATGATTGGCAGTGGAATTTTACGGTGCCGAGTTGCCAGGCCGACGCCCAACCCTCCAAGAAGGCACACCCATTTAACGCACGCACCTACTTGCATGTC
The DNA here is from genome assembly GCF_019279795.1 of Protopterus annectens. NCBI lineage: Eukaryota > Metazoa > Chordata > Ceratodontiformes > Protopteridae > Protopterus > Protopterus annectens. Next base: position 768,654,404 of record NC_056726.1, on the reverse strand, counting down.
TTTAAATGTCATTCGACCGCGGGGAGGACATGCAGACTCCACACAGAAGGCGCTCCAGCCGAGATTCGAACAGGAGAACCCTCTTGCTGTGAGGCGACAACATACCAGGCAGAATTCAACAAAGCTTCCCAGAGGAGACTCGAGCAAAGACTAAGACAATACAAGGCAGGTCCCCCCGTTTAAATTCCAAACATTCATTTTAGCTTATCAATCCTGTACAAGAACCCAAGGAATAATCAGATTACACCATTGCCTTTCCAAAAGGCAGGTGCAATTACATTACATCACATTACGTTTACCAACTGTGTATGTATTAATGACTGCTTCCTTTCACATTTCTGTCACAATGCTTCTTCGAAATACAATTTATACATACTTCATGTACCACTCTCTCATCTGTATTTATACTCTGAGAAAGGTCTCATGGCTACATATAATTTGATGTCACAAGAAGCAAAGACGTGTTGCTTTTCCAATGTACTACCAATATGGAATAAGAACAAATGAATACATAATTTCTTTAAATCAATCTTGTTTCCTGGCACCACAATATTTCTCTTGTTTATACTGGGTCTACAGAAGCAGCCAAACAGCTTCCTCCTCCAGCTCTCAACTGACCCATTCATTCCTCTACTGGGATTAGAAGTCAGGCTACATGGTCTTGTCTAGTAGAGAGATCTATAGCTCATGCATACCATGACTGGTAAGTATTGTCAGACTCAATAGTTCCTCAAATGTAAGCAAGATTTAGGCACTAAAGAGCAGGCAAATGTTTAGATCCAGTGGAGTGTCTTAACCCTACTTCTGGCAGCTGTGAGCTACACTACTGGCCATTACCAAGATAAGCATGCATGCTACCATACATCCAAGGTTTCTTGGCTGAAAGATGCACAACTTATAGCCCCTTGCTGTGGGTAACGCACTTGTACTCCTGAAGCTGTTGCCAAAGCATCTAGCAGCCGATATCCTCTGCTCGAGCAGCAGTCGGCTGCTCACTTCCACCCCCCATCCAGTCTCTCCAAATCCATGTCACTAGCTGTACATGGGTCAATATGGGGAGCAGTCAGGGTTTTATTCCTTAACAGAATGATAGGGAATTTTTTTAATTATTGCTACCTCACAGCCTTGAGCACACAGCAGACAGCACAAAAACATATGTTTCTCAGTGTTTACGCATATTTACAGAAGGCTACCTCATAAAAGAAAAGTGGGAATCTTTACCTTTAACAAAAGGGGAATGGAATGCAAAAGTGTACAGCTTTAAGGAACTTGCACTGCTATCATACAAATGTGTAGATCACGCTGTCACATTCTGTTGACTGCAGCAATAACTAACATGCACTAGTGAAACTAGCTACATGCCAACAATCTATCGCTACAGAAATCAGCCATTTTGAACTTCTCAACATACCATATTTTGAAGTTCAAGATAGAAGATCCTCTTTTTCCTTTAAAAACAAGAAAGAGTTGTAAACAGAAGATTTTTGCCTCTGTAAAGAAGGAACAAACCCTATGACACCTTACAAGAGCACAATCTGAGCTTATTCCATCAACTCTGCTTTTAACACCTGACCCACAAGCAGATCCCTTTACAGAAGTGGACCAAATGGCTCCAAGACATGTCCATCTGATACCAAATCCAAATTCCAACAGTTCTTTGTAAACACTCTCCAAAGCTAGGTAGAACTACAAGAAATGGCTTTCCATGTGGGGCCATGAATGTTGTGGTGTAGGCTATGAATTCCACCTTCAAGAAGACACTGTGGGAGTAGCCAAAGAAGGCAGTGCTGCTCGATACTTGGTTTGTGAAGTCCACATTACCCTAGCAGGGGCAAGGGGGCTTCTTCCCGAGGAACTAAAATTGCTGAGCAAATGATGAAAAAGCTAGCAGTGTTGGAGAGAGAATGCTCCAGTGTAAATGGCACCCGCTTCCTCCTCCAAACGTTTTTCACTATTGGGAAGCCTGCCCAGAAAGATTATCACCAAAAAGTGAGCAACTGGAATGGTCTACTTTATTCATAAAAAGGACAACATAAGCATTATCATGACACCCAGACTACTATACCTATTAAAGTATTCTGAAACCCAGATTACTATACATATTAAATCAGCAGGATCAGAACTTACAGGGGTTATGCAAAAACTCAAATAAGGAAGATGTCATTTGGGACTCTTCTAGATGCTCCATGACACCAGAATCAGGGAAGCTTTGCCAGATTTTGTTGGGCTATATGGCAGGATTGGACTTAAGACTGTTGAGACATTTAAGGGACCTAAACCATTACATAGCAGATGAGATCATCATCTTACCCATCCTGTTAAAAGTGCTACACTACCCATCTAGTACCAAAATGGAAAGTTGTAATATTTGGAAGTATGCCCTCAGATACTATGCAAAAATGCCACTCCATACCTGGTATGGAACTGAACCTGGAAGGTTCCAGGCCACATAAAGTACAGTTTTGTACCTACCATAAATGTAGATGTCCGATAGGTATGCATCTGCAGTCATAACATATGGGTTGTCCTGCCTCAGGCAGCCCTTCGGTCGGCCGGATTCCAAAGTCTGGGTCTGGCCTCGGCTGATGTCGCACTTTCCCCGACGTCAGAGCTTCTGGGGTATAAAGGCATCAGCCGACGCCATTTTCCTCAGTGTTTCTTGCCCCAGATGCCAGGTGCCCTCTAGGAAGGCTAAATTTGGATAAATGTAGTAAAATTCCAAACAGTAGCAAACATATATATATATATATATATATATATATATATATATATATATATATATATATATACATACAAACAAATACACCATAATAGATTCCCCCAGCTAGCTGAAAGAGGGGTAAGCACCCTAGGAATACCACAGAGGGAAGGAGGGTGGGTAATCCTGACTGCAGATGCATACCTATCGGACATCTACATTTATGGTAGGTACAAAACTGTACTATGTCCTTCAAGGATGCATCTGCAGTCATAACATATGGGTAGAATACCATAGCCAAACTGGGGGAGGAGGCACTAAGATAAGGATGGTGTAGTTAAGATCCCCTGTAAAACTGCAGTTGCAAAACCTGCTCGGGATCTGGAGTATAAAGGTAGATTGTAATGCTTGGCAAATGTATGCACGGAGCTCCAAGTAGCAGCTTCTAAAATGTCCTTGGTAGCCACCCCTCATAGGAAAGCTGTAGTGGTGGCAGTGGCTCTTGTGGAGTGAGGCCTGATATTTTCAGGAGCTGTCTTTCCATGAAAAGAGTAGCAAAAACGAATGCAATTTCCTATCCATTTTGAAATTGTCTGTTTGGAAATTGCTTTTCCTTGCACTCCAGTTGCATATGCTACAAAAAGTTGGTCAGTTTTTCTACTGGTTTTAGTTCTGTCCAGATAGTAGCGTAGTTGTCTGTGTACATTCAAGGTGTGCAATAGTTTTCCCCCCTTGTTCTGTGGGTTGGGGAAGAACGTAGGCAAATGAATAGCTTGGTTCAAGGATACCCTGGATACCACCTTTGGCATGAAAGTAGGATTGGTTCTCAGGGACACACTATCCTGGTGAAAAATAAGGAAAGGTTGCACTGCCATTAGTGCCTGTAACTCGGATACTCTTCTTGCTGAAGTGATTGCCAGAAGGAAAGCAGTTTTCCAAGATAAGAACTGTAAGTCTGCTGATGCTGCTGGTTCAAAAGGGGGTAGTGTTAATTTTTCTAGCACAAAATTGAGATCCCACGCAGGCAGAGGGGGTCTCCTTGGAGGTTTTACATTTTTGATCCCTCTTAAAAATTGTCTGAGGAGAGGGTGAGAGAAGATAGGAGGATCCATGTTGTACTCTGCTGAAATTGCTGAAGCATGAATCTTAATGGAAGAGTATTACAGGCCATTGTGAAACAGTTCTGCTAAGTATTCTAGGATGTGTGCTAAGTTTGCCAGTGTGACATCTGTACCCTTTGATGTGCTCCAAATGAGGAATCTCTTCCATTTAGCTGAGTAAGTTTTCCTTGTGGAGGGTCTGCGAGCCTCCAGGATAATGTCCTTGACCCTCTGAGATAAGACAGTTTGGTTTTGGTTTAAACAATTTTCCAGGCAGTTAACTGCAGTATTTTCAAGTTTGGATGCAGGGTCTTGAAGTTGTTCTGCGTTAGAAGAAGAGGCCCTAGGGGTAGAGGCCATGAGTTCGCCCGAGACATGCTTCTCAGTAGCGGATACCAGTGCTGCCTTGGCCAGTCTGGAGCTATTAGTATCACCTTTGGCTGTTCCTCCCTGATCTTCAGTAGAACTTTGTGCATCAGTGGGAGAGGTGGGAGAGGTGGAAATGCATACACTGTTAGGGCATTCCAGCTGAAAGAGAGAGAGTCCACCCTCCAGGCTTGTGGGTGGTATACCCTTGAGCAGAATTTCTTCAGTTGGTGGTTGAGTGGGGAGGCGAACAGGTCTATCTCTGGCATTCCCCATTTGCTTGTTATGAGTTTGAAGATGTCTGGATGCAGCATCCATTCGTGAGCATCCGTGGTAGTTCTGCTTAAGCTGTCTGCTAATGAATTTTCTTTTCCTGGTACGAAGTTGGCCTGCAGCTGGATGTGTTTGGTGGGAGGTTTGGCATTCCGCTCCTTCTTGGTAAAGTGTGGAAGCGAAACCTGTAGCCTTTGCCTATTGTTTGCAATGTCCATGTGTCTTTTGTAATGCAATGCCAGTTTTTCGAGAATAACGCCAGCTTTCCGCCCAAGGGTGCTTCCAGTTGTTCCCTGGTAGGCGGAATCAGAGTCAAGTCATTGTGTTTGTCCTGTGGAAGTGGTTGTAGTTGCAGTTGTGGCACTACTCTTCTGGTTGGCAGGCTGCCACTGACGACCCCTGTAGGCACCCTTTGATTGACCTCTGCCTCTTGGGCGTCTATTCCTGCCCCTCTGTGCTCTGGAGGTTTCTGGAAAGGACCAATTCTTTGAAGGCCAGTTTCTGCTGAACCTCGGAGGTTGAACCTGCAGAAAATCCTTTACTGTTTGCACAGATTTTGCTTTTTCTTCCACTTTCTTTAGAATCTCCTGTGCAAGGGAGCCAAATAAACTTTGTTTCTCCATTGGAGCATCTAGGAGTTTAGCCTTGACATGGTCTGGCAAGGATTGCTCTTTTAGCCAGGCATGCCTTCGAATTACTGCCCCAGTCATAGCTGATCTAAATGAAGCCTCCAGCGCATCATAGCCATATTTTAAGAAATGATTACTGACCTGCTGAGAGTTGTGTACCAAATCCTGAAGGGACTTACGGTCTAAAGGTTCAGGAGAAGAAAGCTTTTTATTCAGCTGATCTAACAAATATTCCTGATACTGTATCATATGGAATTGACAGTTTAATGCCCTGGCAGAAAGAGTAGCAGATGTATAAACCTTTTTCCCCATCTCTCTAATGCTCTTGACTCTCTTTCAGAGGGAAGGGGGTTTTTGGCAGTGGTAGCTGCAACACCTTTTGGGCCCTGAGAGATAGTTTCTGGGTCTGCAGCATGGGCTTTATACAAGTGGAAGTGAGAATCCGGGACCCTGTAATACCTGTCAGGTTTGGCAGGGGCCGGTGGAAGAGAATCAGGGGCAGAACTGACATCATTATATGCATCATCAACTACAGTAAGCACAGGTGGTATGGCTAAGGGCCTATGCTGGGGCAAATGTAAAAATGTCCTTAGTCTTTTTCTAGAATCAGAGAAATCCTGACCCTGCCATTGAAAGTGTTCCCTCATTGAGTGTAAAGTCTCCCCAAAGGAAAATTCTTCTGGAGGTGAGGCAGAAGGAATAGAGTCTTCTGCATCTGAATCCTCATAAGGCGAATATGCCCCTTCCTGATGGTCTGATAAATCTGATCCATCTGAGGAGTAATCAGAGGAGAGAGGTTCAGGGGGTTCAGTCCTAGGCCTTTTGTCAGGAGGAGGGTGGGAGGCCCTGTCTGGGTGAGGTTGGGAACCCCTAATCAAAGATATAAGGTCCTCAGCAAGGCTGAGAATTTGTGAACTTGAGGAAGGCCTCTGAGAAGTAGATTTTGCAGGTAAAGCTTTTGAAATTTTAGCTGCTTTAGCCCTGGAGAAGGCCTTAACAGACATAGAAGCAGGGGGCCTAGCTGCCCCACGTGCAGGAGTAGAAATGTCCAATGGAAGGGTGTCGGACAATTCTTGTGCGCTTGCTTCTTCAGTAGGGATTTCTGAAGCCGACTCAGCCGGGGCCTCTCTGGCCTCGGTTGTCGGAGGTATGATTTCGGCAGAAGTAAGAACAGAGGACTCGGTTTCAGCAGAAACCGAGACACTCGCTGTAGGCCTAACCGTGGTTTCAGCCGAAACCGCGGGCCGCGAGTGTCGGTCCTTTTCCTTGCGTTTTTTGGCTAAATGTGTAGTCGGAGTCTCCGACGGCATTTTATATGCAAAAGCGGATCCAAAAAACTCTTCTGCAAACTCCGACCGACGTCTAAGAGTCCGTCGGTTGAAGGAGGCACAGGCTAAACAAGCTGATACGTCGTGGTCTGGGCCTAAGCAAGGAAGGCAGTAAGAATGGAAATCCTTATGAGGTATTTGTTTCCCACAAGTTAAACAATTATTTACTTTGTCTGACATCGGCTGAGGCAAGAAAGAGTCCCCAACGGGGTACTTAGCTTTTTTAGAAGTTTTCGGTAGCTGAATTCTCTGGATCTGACCGACCCTTGCGAACAGCTTCTGCTTCGGGCACCGCGCGGCAAGAAAGACTGAGGAAAATGGTGTCGGCTGATGCCTTTATACCCCAGAAGCTCTGACGTCGGGGAAAGTGCGACATCAGCCGAGGCCAGACCCAGACTTTGGAATCCGGCCGACCGAAGGGCTGCCTGAGGCAGGACAACCCATATGTTATGACTGCAGATGCATCCTTGAAGGACATCTGGTATCTTTTAAGACAAATTTCATGGGAAGCACAGTTTGACATTACCAGACCTTTTTCAGGAAAAGGCAGAGGAACTCAATGCCACTTCTTACAAGACAAAATGAGCCCCCCAAAGAAAGGTTTAATCAAGAGTAGACATATGAGGAATTTATCATCGTTCATCCCAGATCTAAAGACCTCTACATCCTCTTCCCAGGGAAAACACTTAGGAAGCAAGAGACCAGTGACTAGAGTTTAGAAGACATGTAACATTATGAGAACTATGATAAGAGCACACAAGGGTAAAAGCAGCAGGATGATGCATACCAGAAGCAGTACACAGAGGCCTGCACAAGACCATACACTGACAAACAATATCCATATGGTTGTGTTCCTGTGTCCATGAGGAATATCAGTCACAAGTTAAAGAGGGCACACGTGGTCCATATTAGGCAGTGTACAGGGATTAAAAACAGCAACTTCAACTTGAGTTCAACTAGCAGCTTAAGTGCTACAATACCCAGACAGGGGAGGATGGCAGAATATGTCTGGTAGCAGCTCTGGTCCACCAGTTATCACCATGAAAGCAGGAGCCTTGCACACTACCAAAATGCTCAAGACTGATATAGGCTTGATGGTTAGAAGCTGATAGAAGCTGTCACTTTGTCAGTGGCAGTGGGGCACAAGCAAGAGAATGGTGCATGAAGTACAGAAGCAAAACAGATGTGTTACAGCTCTAGTATAAATTTCCTTTATTGCCAAGATGCTGGCAAAGACATGCAAACATCTTCATGGGTCAGCATGGGTGAGGGCACCTTCAGACAGGCTTTTGCTCCATATACTGGGGATAACCAGTACAGGGCAACAAACAAGTTCAAACTCATGGGGAAGACTGATAGCTGGCATACTGGAGACAGACACTACGCAAATACTCTTGGGAGGAGCAGTTAATCCAAATGGTAAGACAGAACCAAGTGTGAGACAGATTAGGAAAATCCTAGGAAACATCTGAAATGTGTGTAAATGGAATTGCGATTGCAGGCATCCTTTAAGTTCAAACTTTCCTCAACTTTACCACTAAAATTATAAAGGGATTATAAGCAAAAAGATCAGGAGGGATAACATTCTGAACTCTTGAGACAAAAAAGAATGAGAAAGGAGGGGTTTGGCACAACCCTTACAAGTTTCTTCTTTCTTTGGCAACACAAAAATCTTTGAATAAAACCTTCTGCCCATTTGATAGGAAAACTCTGGTTCTATGACTCTCTGAGATACCATTTGTTCCAGAACTGGAGGAAATGAGGGATATCTGGTTTACACAGCAAGGAAGAATCTGATGAAAAGGAGGAAAGGACTCAGACTACCAACTGCACCCCTGTTGAATGACTTTCAGAAACATTTTGTCAAAAATAACCTGGTGCTACACAGGAAGATGTAGACTCAAAGTGAGAAATTACTAGGGTGGAGTGAGCCTGAAGAAGCAAACACTCATTCTGACTTTTCTGACTGGCCCTAATTTTGAGAAGCTTTCCCCCTTTTTTTTGGAGCCTCCTTGCCATTGCTTGTTAAAATCTTGACTGAGGGCACCATGATACTTAAACTGCTTTTGAAAGGGAGCCAAGGTGGAAGGAAATGTATTGGATTTAAAAAAAAGTAAGGCTGGAAGCTTTAGGTCCCCCCTTGAATCAACTTTCCTCTTTCATCAAATCTCTTTAAGAACCTCTACTGTAGAAAGGCCAAAGAGAACATCTTTGTCCAGGGGAGAAATTAACTTAATTTTTAACGTCTTCTGGAAAACTGAGAATGCAACCAAGTAAATAGCCTCATGACAGATGCAGAAGCAACAGCAGTAGCTGTGGAGACAGTGTCATTAGAACACTAATGTCCAATTACATGAGAAGCAAATTAAAGAAATTCAAAGAATTCTTCACCTCAGAAGAGGGACGGTTAAGAGGTAACTTCTTCATGATCTCAAAATACAGATGCAAAACCTAACATGAATGGCTGGTGGTTTAGAATTCTGAATGTTAAAGTAGCAGAATACACTTCATTCCCAAATTTGCCAAAAACATTCTGCATCCTTGTCAGAGAGAATGAGATTAGAATCACTACTCTGTTTAGCAGATTTAGAAAAAAATAAAACAGTGCAGGGTCTGCGTTATGATTAGAAGACAGCTACTTGTGGGTGTGAGGAACCTTGTATAACCCATCAGACTTTCTAGCAGCAGGATGGCTTACTGTCAGGAAGAACATCCTCTAAGGCAGATAAAACAGGATGGATAGCTTCAGACTGTGGAAAATTCAGCTGTAATAACTCGTACCTTTGGTGGGAAATAGGATTTTCTTTTTGTTCCCACTGAAATGCCCCTTTCATTTTAGTATTAAGTGTCACAAAAGAGGTCTTCTGAAGGGAAGTCTTAAGTACCCATCATAAGGCTTTTGTATGCTTTGCTAAGACTTTGTCTACCCCCATAGTATCTTTTTTAGTCAAACTCAGTCCTCAAATGCTTCCAACATAAAACATAACCCTCAGAATCCCCAGCTTGAGAAGAAATCCCTGAACCAGAACATTCTCTCCCCAGTTTCTGTCCTTCTACACTGAATACCAGTGCCAAAAAGAGAGAGAACTTCTATGAGAAGAGGAGTTTGTCAGGTTAAAGGCAAAAATTAATTTCCTAGCAAATCCCAGCAAATCTCCGCTGCCTATACAGACAGACAGGAGAAGCAAAGTTTTAACTTTGTCTTCTTTTCCTGGTGGACTCTCTGGAGAAAGACCTACCCAAGGTAGCCACATTTCTGAAGCTTAGCACCCTACGGTGACTATGCATCAGACCTTCACCAGACACTTCCCTCGAGACTAGCAAGGGTGGTTTATCCTTTCCCATAAAGGGCATCCTTAAAGCCAGAGTGTATTTATCTAGCTCCTGGTCTTTAGTGGCTGTATGTGCTACACCAGTGGGACCTGGAGAAACAATGAAGTCAAGCCAAAGCAGTGTCACTTACTGATCAACAGCTGAGGCAGTGAAGGAGCTAACCCAAGACCTGAAGGTGCTATGCTATCTTCTTCTTGTGGATGGGGAAAGAAAAACAATGGAGACTGATAACTGCTTTTATGGTTACTGCTGAGAAAAAAGCCTCAAAAATGGGTAGCAAACCCAGGACGAATTGGTAGACATTACAAGAAAAAAGTGGTCTGAGATAAGAAAACACACTGGTAAACCCCCAAAAGCATATGTGCTACCCTAATGCACAAAACTCTAAAATCACAGTAAAACAGCATAAAAAGCACATATTCATACATTTTGTTCACACAAGCATTCATAAGTAAATTCCTCTGACTAGTAATGACAATCCTAGAAAATCAATTTTCCCAGCTAAAATGAAAGTATTTCTCACAAAGTTTTTCATAGAAAAACAGTGGTGGAAGGTTTCTCCAGCAGGGGAATTATCTGCCCAGCCATGAAGGATGTCTACCAGACAGCATCATGAAGTTGCAGACAGAGCACACTTCCATTTCCACTACTGCAGTAGCCTTTAGGCTGTAAGGGCTGATTACCAAACACTATGCTACCTGAGAGAAGAAAGGATAGGGATCCAAGAGTCCCAGGATAAAAAAAAGGAATCCGGTTTGTAAAGTGTTAGAAACATATATACTGAGGACCACGCTGCTGCTTCTAGAATTCTCCTAGAATTCACCCCCAGGTTTATATTATATGCTCAGAGTGTCTTTTTGTGAACACAAATGCCGACACATAAAGAGCGAATGCTGGAAACCGTGAACGGCCACTTCCGTAAATTTTTTACCTGTGAAAAAAATTTGCTTGGCTATTATTGGGACTTGGCCTTTTCTCCAACATAGCGTGATCTCGGAGTTGGCATACTTACTTAGGGGGTGTGCAAGGGGGGGGGGGGTTAAAGTTTGTTTTTATGTTTATGGCCAAGTGAATTTTTTCCCTAGGAAAATTTGCGGAAGTGGCCATTCGCTGTTTACAGCGTTCGCTCTTTATTTGTCGACCTTTATGTGTTCAAAGAAAAGGTTCTTTGGGCATATACACCTCCAGTATGCCATCAAGGAAAAGGCTCTAGCAGAATGTGCCATGATACTGCCTGGAATAGATTCACCGTGGTGGGAATAACACCTGGAAACTGTGTTGAGACACGATTTTCCTTTCCCCATTGACAAGGAATAAATAGCTTATCAGCTTTTCTAAGGGGCTTATTTCTGTCAAGACAGTACCTGAGTTGCCTATGCACTTCCAGAGTATGCAGAATCCGTTTTCTCTTCTGGTGGAAAACTGGGAGACCGATGGCTTGATTCAAAGTAAATTCTGAAACCACTTTTATCTTTTATGAGGGGTTTGTTGTTAAAGAGATCCCATCCTTGTAGAAAGCTAGATGTCAAAGCAATAAGTACAGTTTTCCAAGTCAAAAACCTTAAATCCGCTTCATGGATGGGTTCAAAAGTTGAGCCAATTTCTGCAGCACAAAGTTGAGATCACAAGGAGGAGCAACCTGTTTACGAGGTCATCTAATGTGTAAAACTCCTTTCAGTAACTGCTTCACAACAAAAACAAAAGTGAAGATTCCATGGGCAGACGTGTTAAAATGGCCGCAAGACGAACCTTTACAGATGAATTAGAAACGTCAGAGGAAAAGAACTCTAAACCATGTGAGTACCAGTGGTACAAAATCCCTGATGTGCCCCTGATTACTGGTTACTCACCAACCAGAACATCACTTCCATTTAACCAACATACTTTCTAGCAGCAAGCTTTTTTGCCTGCTGCACACCTCCGTGGAATAAATGTCTAAAGAACTGAATCATTCAGGCAATCGCAGTTGAAGTTGATAGAGACTTGAGTATATCAAATTTCCAGTCTTATGTGAGGAAGAGTTTGCTACATTTATCTGGAAGCTCAGACTGGTGAAAACAGACATAACCCAAGATAATGGGTCTTGACATCTCAATAAAGGACTCAGCAAAGATAACAAAGTCATCTAAACAAGGAAAGATGTGAATGCCATTCAGTCTGCAATAACCTGACACTGGGGATAGCATTTTGTTTCATCTACAGCTCCAAGGGTATTCACAAAGGGTAATGCAGAGAAAGTAGTTATGTAAAATCTTATCATACCAGTACATACATGTCCTTTCCTTCACTGTTGCAGTATTCTTAAGCTTTGGGATTCCCCTGCCTTGGCAGCCTGACATTCGGCTGGGCAGTATACAAAAGCCTACTGTTGTTTTAAGGTATACCTTACATCACATGTATGCTCCTTAAAGAACTGAAAGCCCTAGTAGGAATGCCAGTGCAAGGAAAACCAGGAGGTAACCAGTACATCCAGGAGGGAAACAGATCAGAGGGAGTGAATATTGCAACAGTGAAAGAAAGGACATCTAATGTTATGGTAAGATTTTACACAACTGTACTATGGCCTTCCATTCACTGGTTGCAGTATTCTTAACCTTTGGGAAGAGAATGCCAAAGCTCAAGAAGAAACTTAGGAGGAAGAAGGACCAGAAGAGCCCTCTAAGAGGCAATGAAGGATGGCCCTAGTAAAATCAGCTCTAGCTCTGGAGATTCCATCCATCTTACAGTGCTTGGTAAAGTATGCACATTAAGTAGCTGCTTCAAGAATAGTTAGTATCTAACCCCTTGAAAAAAAAAAAAAAAAAAAGCACCAGAAGCTGCCACAGCTCTAGTAGAATGAGCCTTTACAGAAAAAGGAAGGCTCTTACCATGAAAAGTATAACAAAAAGAAATAAATAGTCTTAGAAATCCAAGAAGCAACAATTTTCTTGGAAACAGCCAAACCTATGGACCTAGGATAAAAGGAAACAAACTGATCAGATTTTTTAAATAGACTTGTAGTCTTATCCAAATAAAATCTGACTTGTCTATGCACATCCAAAGTATGCAGTACCCTCTCTCACTGGCAGACTGTGGAGAGGGGAAAAAGCAGACAAATGAATAGACTAAGTGACAACTCATTAACCACCTTTGGTATAAAAGAAAGTTTAGTACACAAGGGCACCCTGTCCTTAGGAAACATCTATACCCCTGTCGCACTGACGTCAGGGAAGAAGCGACAACAACCGACACCGGACCTAGACTTTGGAATTCGGCCGACCGAGGACCCGCCTGACGGCAAGAGAACCCATCTGTTATGACTGCAGCTGTATGCACGATGAACATGTAAGGGCCAACAAAAGAACACTCTTCCAAGAGCAATGGCACAAGGAAGCTGAAGCAGCAGGCTCAAAAGGAGCCCGAGTCAACATCTCCAAAACACAATTAAGATCCCAGGGAGGAAGAACAGGCTTCCTGGGAGGCCCAATATGAAGGATCCCTTTAAGGAACTGTTTAGCTTCAAATCTTGAAGCTAAAGGAACACACCTAGCTTACTGGTAAGTCATACCCATCACATTTCTTGCTGTGTTAGAAACACAAATAGAATGCAAGATTTAAAGCCTATTTGCATTGTTGCAAGGAGCATCTAAACCCTTAAGATCTCATTTAGATATAGTTAGTGTATCTTTCTCTACTGTTTTAGACTATTCTAAAAGAAACAGAATAATTGCTTTCAATACTGTACAATATTATGTCCTTAGTACTCCTGGATTAGTGCTTTACTGGCTATGTGAATGTCTATGCTGTGCTGTTGATAACTGCTGATTTTTCTGCATTTCTGTTGTACATAACCTAAAACGCTGCTGTGCTCCTAAATAATGTCAATAAGACACCTATACAGTGGATATTAGTGTTAGTCAAACCTGTATTTGCCTACCTGTAATTATTACTTATTGTTTTATCTCTCTCAACCCTCAGTGTTTTTACCTCTCTCTCTTTCCTGAAGCATTACTCTGAACTAATCCCCCTCCTCTTCATTTTCATAGCCCTAGAGGACCTTTCCCTGTGGTACTCTTCTGGCCACAGTAACAGACACACTGGGTTGTGGACCTTAAGTGATACCCTGCAACTTTGACCATCGGTCTAGGAGCCAACAAATAAGCTTAAATAGTACCTCAGAAGTATGTGTTCCTGTGAACAACTTCTACATAAGCTAGTCTTATGGTTAATGTTAGAGTGAATAATACAACGGACAATTACAGTGTTTTCCCGCTAGTTGCCACAAAAATCAGATGCTAGCAGCCCCTAATCTTTCACTTTGGCTACCCTCATCTTGCATACTGTTTTTGTACTATGTTCCATTTCGTAACTTTTCTCTTCCTCTGAACTACATGTCCAATATTTCTCTCACTAGTATTTCTGCCCTGTCTTACTGACTAGTCTCTTACTTACTTGCCTTGTAATTTATCTATCTTAATTTTGCTTTGACCTACTTACTTGCTGCTAGTAAAACCTCTCTCTCCCTCTATTCTCTCACTGCCTAGTCTATCTCAGCCTTTCAGCACAGACTTTCCTTTAAGCATATCTACCTGTGTAGATTGTGCCCAGAGTGGTCTTCTAATAGTCTCTGCTCTTATTTGTATGCTAACTATTCTTTCAGCAACCCTACATACTTACTTTCAAACCTGCCCTCTACTCTTCTGATTGTTTCCAGGCAGACCTGACTTCTACCTCCCTTTGGTTCTTCCCGCTCTGCTCGCCATGCGGGCTCACTCTGCTCCCTTACCCTGCCCCCAATTTCCACCTGCCCCCAGTGCTCCTACACTTATCGGCTAGCCATTCCCCCTCATCTGTAACCACTCCCACTCAATACAATCACCATTAACCACCCATTCACTGGACCAACTCTAATACTAAGACTCTCTCCAGTCCATCACTACAAGCTATTTATTAAGACACCTATTTTTTGAACAGACATTACTTAATCAGCCCTATAATGCCTCCACATACTTTTAACACACCTCCAAAATCAAAACCGATTTGCTGCCTAATACCCCCACTTATTATTGTCTATCTTCTCACAGCCTACGAATACCAACACCTCCCTGCCATTCACTTCCCTAGATACACTACCATTACTACTAATCTAGCACATAATTCTAACCAACTACTACCCCACCTCTCATCAAACTCCTCTAATGCAAAACCTCAACATCCCACTCATGCTTCATATATTAACCCCAGAACTAAAAACCATCACAAACTCTTATTAAAACTCCAGAAACTTGCTATTAGATTACCACCAAACCTCATGGTGGATGGTGACATGTACCCTAACCCAGGCCCAACCCCACAAATAACAGCCTTACTAGCCTACAAAACTCAAATAATGCCTCCAACTCAATCTTAGCGTGTCATCTAATATAAACAAGAAAATTCACTATTTACATGCCCTCCTGGATGCCCACTCACCTGATGTAGTATGCCTTTCCGAAACCTGGCTCAAACCTACTAACGCTGATAATGAGGTTATGCCCCCAGGTTACAATATATTACAACTTGATCACATCTCTAAAAAAAAGAGGTGGGGTAGCCATCTTGTATAAATCCACTATGGAAGTATCCAAAACTAGTATTCCAAATGCCTTGGTCATTAACAATGCAGAAATACTCATCACAAAGGTCCAAATCAACAAACACAAATCTATAAACATTGTATGCATCTCTATTCCCCCAGGAATGCCAAGAAACAACACAAATACATTGGAGGGTATCCTCCAATGGCTGTCCACTAGCTGCCCCCAGGAAACTATTATTCTCAGGGACATTAATATTGACTGGAATACTTGCTCTGTAGACTTCCTCTCCACTCAAATAAATTTGCATGGCTTCTCCCAGATGACATCTTCATCTACCAGAATCACACAATAAGGAAAGTATCCCAGACTGGATAATAATAAACAACCTACCCCAGACATACCAAACAGGCATCCTACCTGAAAGACTTTAGTGATCACTCCCTCACCTAAATAATCAGAAACAGAAATGACATCCCTCATCAATCTACCTTTAAAATGGCTGTCCAATGATACAAGACAAAAGATTATTAGCAAAAACAAAGTGTGAACCTCCTGGAAAAGCACTAAATCCCCAAAAGACCACCTCAAATAGAAACAATTGAAAAATGATACTAAGACGTCTACTATGCTACATAAAAAGAGATACTACTGCAATCTGCAAAAGAAAAAAAAAAAAAAAACACCAAAACCAACCACAAAAATTCTGGTCAGGCATAAATAACCTTGTCCACCCAGATCAATTAACTACCCCTACCCTCCAACAACCTCCTAAAATTGCTGCCAACATCTTTAATACTTCCATTACTGAAACAATGCAATCCCTGGCCAACAAACTATCTCCCAATACCCCAAGTACCACCAATCCCACACCTGATAAAATCCCCTTCAAGCTTGATCCAGTACCAACATCCTTTATTAAGTCCCTACTTAAGAAACTGAAACCCACCACCCTCACAGCAGACCTAAAACGCTAATGAAATGGCATACCCCATTTCAATTTTAATCAATAGAACCATTCTCGAAGCTTATATCTCCCTCATGTGGAAATTCTCCCACATTATTCCTCTACACAAAGGGGAAATTCCACTGAACTTTCAAATTACAGGCCTATAGCCATTCCGTCTCCCTTAGCTAAAATAATGGAAAAATGTATCCATAAGCAATTTCTTGCCTATCTGAATCAAATTTCTCTCCTAGCACGGATTTAGACCCTGCCATAGTACAGCCTCAGCCCTTCTCTCACACAATAAATCAAAACCGTAATGACAACAAGCTCTCCTCAGCCCTCTTCCTAGACCTATCCAAGGCATTCGATATGGTAAACCATCAGCTACTCCTAGACACACTAAAATCACTCTCCTTAGATAACCTTAGCAATTAACTGGTAACTGGTTTTATTCTTACCCAAGTGACAGACAACAAGCTGTACTATGGAAGGACATCTATCATCCCTTTTACCAGTCACCATTGGAGTCCCACAAGGATCTATATTAGGTCCCCTCCTACTCTTATTCATTAATGACCTGCATAAAGTCATCCCAAATGCAACTTGTATTCAGTATGCAGATGACTCCACCTTAATCTGCTGTGCTACCTCCCCCTCAGATCTACAATCTTTATCACAAAACACTTTCAACAAAGTAGAGAATTGGCTCACAGGTCGCAGACCATTAAACCCAAACAAAACCAAACTATTGCTCTTCTCTCCCACTCGCAAGATCCCCTCACCACCTCTCACAATAATGACCAACAACGGCACCATACTTTCCCCAGTACCTAGTACTAAACTACTGGGAGTAATCAACAACCTTAAGTTTGATGATCACATAGACAAAACTATTAAAACAGTTAACAAAAAACTAGGCTCTAAGCAATTCCTAACCCCATCTGCTAGAACTGTTATTGCCCATATACATCTGCTATCAATCCTTCTTTATACCTCACACATCTCTGCAATAAATTGACTAGCTGCTACAATAATATTGCCAGATTTGCCACAGGGTCAGCTTATAGAACCCATCACTGTGTTAACCTTCAATTAGACTGGCTAGAATTACCCTACCAATTGTAATATAACCAACTAATAGTTGTTCATAAAATTCTCTACCAACCAGACAGTACACTCATACTGAAAAATATTATCACCCCCCCAGAGTACCCTAAAGGCCCTTCACTCTTCCAACAAAATGCTAGTACACACCGTTAAAACCAACAATTCAGCTGGTGCATCACTATTCTCCAACTCTGACTGAAAAAACTGCAACCTTCTTCCTGCTGAACTCAGCAATGACCACTCCTTATCCCAATTCAAAAAAATCTCTTAAGAAATACCTAAAAATGTATTGGCTTTGCCTCTGTACTAACCCTGACTAACCCCCACACAAACAGAATATATAAATGAGAACCTCATTGCAAGAATAAATCTGTGATCCTCTAACTGCTTAGAATTTTGTATCTCTCTCTCCTACTGAAAGATTTTAAGTTAAGATTATACCATGTATGTTAACCACCCTATGTTAGAATTTCCCTCTTTTTAAGATAAAATCACAATTTCTTTCTCAGAAATAGAGAGGAGTTGTGGTATTGTATGAGGAAGTCAGGAGTGTCAGAGAAGTATGTAAGAGTGGTACAGGATATGTACGAGGGTAGTGTGACAGCGGTGGGAGTGACGGATGCGTTTAAGATGGAAGTGGGATTACATCAAGGATCAGCTCTGAGCCCTTTCTTATTTGCAATGGTGATGGACAAGTTGACAGAAGAGATCAGACAGGAGTCCCCGTGGACTATGATGTTTGCAGATGACATTGTGATCTGTAGTGAGAGTAGGGAACAGGTGGAAGAGACCCTGGAGAGATGGAGATATGCTCTAGAGAAAAGAGGAATGAAGGTCAGCAGGACTAAGACAGAATATATGTGCGTGAATGAGAGGGAGGACAGAAGAATGGTGAGGATGCAAGGAGTAGAGGTGGCGAAGGTGGATGAGTTTACTTGGGATCAATAGTTCAGAGTAATGGTGAGTATGGAAGAAAGGGGAAGAAGAGAGTACAGGCAGGATGGAGTGGGTGGAGAAGAGAGTCAGGAGTGATTTGTGACAGACTAGTACCAGTAAGAGTGAAAGGGAAGGTCTACAAGAGGATAATGAGACCAGCTATGTTATATGGGTTGGAGACAGTGGCACTGACAAAAAGGCAGGAGTTAGAGCTGCATGTGGCAGAGTTAAAGATGTTAAGATTTGCAATGGGTGTGACGAGGGTGGACAGGATTAGGAATAAGTATATTAGGTCAGCCCAGGTTGGAAGGTTTGGAGACAAAGCCAGAGAGGCAAGGTTACGTTGGTTTGGACATGTGCTGAGGAGGGAAGCTGAGCATATTGAGAACAAGATGCCAAGGATGAAGCTACCAGGTAACAGGAAAAGAGGAAGGCCTAAGATAAGGTTTATGGATGTGGTGAGAGAGGACATGCAGGTGGTTGGTGTGACAGAGCAAGATGCAGAGGACAGGAAGAAATGGAAACAGATGATCCACTGTAGCGACCCCTAATGGGAACAGCCAAAAGAAGATGATGATGACTATTCTTTCTCAGAATACTAACTTCCAACCCATCCTGTGTGTATGTGAGTAAAACATGTACCAGTCTGTATATATTGTTAAACAAATTTCAATTTTGTGATAATTCACTGTAATAATTTCACTGTAATTACACTAGTTATGTACACTTGGAGCATTTCTCTCCGGGCCTCTGCTGAAAATGGACCTGTATCCAGTCGGAATTTCCCGGTTAACAAATGTAAAATAAAATAAATAAATAAAGGCAGACAAGCAGAGATAATTGATAAGTGAGGCCTTGACAGAAGAGGCCAAACGAGCAATTTACAAAAATAAGGACCAAAGGAACATTCACAGTAAGTGGATCCAGGTTGTGAGAGAGAGAGACAGACAGTAAACAGAAAATATTTTCCATTTGGATAAGCAGGATTTCCGGGCCTCCTGCAGGACCCTAAGCATGTCCTCAGAAAAAAGGGTTCTGTGTGGAATCAAAATCCTATTTCCCACAGTGTCAGATGAAGAGTGGACGGGTGGGGATGGATGAGAGATTCTTTGTCTTGTGTGAGTAGGTCCACCGTGTGAGGTAACTTGTGATGACTGCCCATGGCTAAATGCAGAACAGGAGGGAACCAATGCTGTCTTGACCAAAAGGGAGTCACCAACAAGATTTTGGGAGCATCCTATTGAATTTTCAATAGGACTTTTGGAATTAGAGGAAATGCATAAAGAAACATCCCCTTCCAAAAAAAGAGAGGGATGTCCACCTTACATAACAGAGGACCTGGGACTCTGACACAAAAGAGAGGAAGTTATCTGGTCAGAGGGGAAGCAAACAGATATATATGAGGTGTACCCCACCAATGGACAATGTCCAGAAACACATCCCTGTGAAGCACCCATTAGTGGGATTGAGTTACGGACCTGCACAGAGTGTCAGCCAGAATGTTTTGACCTGAGGGAATGTAAACTGCCTGAAGAGTCACTTGATGCTGGATAGCAAGAGCCCATACCAGGGGTGCCGACTGGCAAAGAAGGTAAGATCTTGTTCCCCCATTTGTTTATATACCACATCATTGTGGTATTGTCTGTAAATACTTTGAGATGTGCTGGGGAGAAAAGAGGATGAAAAGCCTGAAGAGCAAGCAGAAGAGCTCTCATCTCTGACACGGATGTGCTCCTTCTGCTGAAGGGGAGACCACACCACCTGTACCTTTAGGAAGCCAAAAACTGTTCCCTGTCCCACATCTGAAGAGTCTATAAACAGTTCCTGAAAGGGAAGAGGGGGATGAAAAGGAAACCCAGGGTTGAAAGACAAGTGTTGGATCTACCAGTGAAGTTCCTTTTTGAGACAAGGAAGAGGAGGAACTACAAAGTTTAGAGGATGTGCATGCTGAAGCTAGACTGACTTTAGAAACTATTGAAATTTTCTCATATAGAGTTTGGCCAGAGGGAGCATAGCAACAGAGGATGCCATGAAACCCAGAGCTCTCAGAAACTCCCTGGCTGTAATGGAGGCCAGAGGAAGAAGAGTTTGAATGAAGGAAATGAAAGGTAAGGCCTTGGGAGGAGGCAGGGATGCCAGCATAGGCACCGTCTGAATCCTGCAACCTAGAAAAACATGATCCTGAGGAGGAGTTAGAGAAGACTTATTGAAGTTTATTGCGAACCCCAGGCTCTGAAGGAAATGGCAAAATGAAGATTTTGCAACAGGTTCCCTGGAGAGGAGGCCTGAATCAGCAGGTCGCCGAAGTAAAGAAATACCTGGGGGTCCCCTGAAGCATGCAA
The DNA here is from genome assembly GCF_019279795.1 of Protopterus annectens. Lineage (NCBI taxonomy): Eukaryota > Metazoa > Chordata > Ceratodontiformes > Protopteridae > Protopterus > Protopterus annectens. The sequence continues at coordinate 768,633,788 of NC_056726.1, read as the reverse complement.
AATGCAATCACGGGAGCAAAGCATTTGGTAAATACCATTGGGGGCAGCAGACAGGCCAAAGGACAAAGCAGAGAACTAAAAATGCCAAGAAGCAACACAAACGTAAAAACTTACAGAAAAAAAGGATGGCTTGGAAATATGGAGAAAAGCATCCTTGAGATCCAGAGACACCATATAAGCCTGAGAAAGCAAAATGGGAAACAGAGTCTGAAAGGACAACAGTTGGAAGGAGGGCACCTTCAGAAGTGTTTAGATGACAGAGTTCTAGAACTGGTCTTCATGTACCCTCTTTTTCTGGGAACTAGAAATATTCTGGAGTAAAACCTCTCTCCCTTTGGGACACAGGCACCTCTTGAATAGTACCCAGAGTCAAAAGGGCTCGAAGTGCCTCTGGGAAAAAAAACGGAGCTGTTCCCAAGGAGGCTGAGGAATGCCCATAAAAGGGGGATGGGATTTCCACATCATGAAATACTCCTGGCAAATAATGACCAGAATCCAATAATCTTGAGTAATCTGAAGCCAAACAACAGAGAGAGAGAGCGGTAAAGAGAGGAATGTGGCTGGGAAGAGATGGATAGTCAAGACAGCACCTGGTTTATCTGGAAAGGAAGACTTCAGAGTCCCTGAAGTTCAAGTAGCCTTAGCAGGAGGAGCCTATTTGCCACTCTTTTTGCCCTTACTAGGAGGGCGAGATTAGCTGCGAACAAAGGCAGGCTTATTAGGGTAGTTTCTTTGAAATTTAGAAACAGGAGAGACAAACACGTTTAGTTCCTGGAAAGCCTTCCCCTTATCCTGAAGGGACTTAAAAGTACAGTTTTGTACCTACCATAAATGTAGATGTTCGAAGATCCACATTGCTGCAGTCCTTACATATGGGTAGTCCGCTGTCCTCGGTCGGCCCGAATACCAAAGTATTAGGCTGACGTCGGTCAAGGCGCTTAAAACTGACATCAGGACGTCAGGGTACAAAAGCGCATGACCGACGTCATATCCTCAGTCTTTTCTTGCCCCAGATGTCAGAAGGCCCTAAAAGGAAAGGCCAAAGCCAAAAAACAGCAAAAAACCAACCAACCACCCCTGCACTAACCATATTTACAATATTTACAATATTTACAACCCAAACCACACAACCACCTCTAACTACAGAGGGGAAGGAGGGAGGGTTAATTGGACTGCAGCAATGTGGATCTTCGAACATCTACATTTATGGTAGGTACAAAACTGTACTATGTTCTTCATCTCACATTGCTGCAGTCCTTACATATGGGTAGAATCCCAAAGCAGAGGTAAGGGAGGATGGCAAAACTAAAAAGCATTAGGAGCTGCCAAAATGCGCTGTAAAATTGCAGTGGCAAATCCAGCCCTAGATTTAGAGTAAAGTGGAAGGTGGTAATGCTTAGAGAAAGTATGCACTGAACTCCAAGTAGCTGCCTCCAAAATATCTTTAGTAGCCACCCCCCTTAAAAAAGCTGTAGAAGTGGCAGTAGCCCTAGTGGAATGAGGCCTAATCCCAGCTGGAATCTCCTTACCATGATGGGAATAACAGAAAGCAATACAAAAAGCAATCCACTTAGAAATAGTTTGTTTTGAAACAGGAACTACTGAGACTGCCTGAACCCCTTAGTTCTGCTCAAATAATATCGCAACTGTCTGTGTATATCCAAAGTGTGCAAAATCTTCTCCCCTTTATTTTGGGGGTTTGCATAAAAAGTAGGCAAATGAATAGTTTGGTTTAAAGCCACACTAGAAACCACTTTAGGCATAAAAGAAGGGTTAGTACGCAAAGACACCCTATCCTTGTGGAAAATTAAGAAAGGCTCAACCGCCATAAGGGCCTGTAATTCAGAAACCCTTCTCGCAGAGGTAATGGCCAACAAAAAAGCAGTCTTCCATGATAAATATTTCAACTCGGCAGTTGCTGCAGGCTCAAAAGGTTGTAGAGTGAGTTTCTCCAACACAAAATTGAGATCCCAAGCAGGAGTAGGAGCTCTACGTGGGGTCTTATATTCTTTGCCCCTCTAAGGAATTGCTTAAACAAAGGATGAGAAAATAATGGTGGGTCACAGTCATAGTGAGCAGAAATTGCTGCAGCATGAACCTTTATAGAGGAGAAGGACAAACCTTTGTCCAATAACTCAGTAAGGTATTGAAGAGCAACACTTAAATTAGGTTTAGAAACATCAAAGTCCTTTGCTGTGCTCCAAATTAAAATCTCCTCCATTTATCTGCGTAAACTTTCCTTGTACTAGGCCTTCTGGCCTCCAAAATAACATTCAAAACTTGTTGTGGAAGCTGAGACCCTCCAGGGTTTAAAACAGAATATGCCAGGCTGTTAGATGTAGAGAGTGAAGTTTGACATTGAGTAAATGACTGCTCTCCTGAGACAGCAGGTGTGGAATCGAAGGCAAAGGCCATGGAGGCTCCGTACCAGACTTCTCAGTAATGGGTACCAGTGCTGTCGAGGCCAATCCGGAGCTATTAAAATCATGGTTGGCTTGTCCTGTCTGACCTTCAGGAGTACCTTTGGGAGGAGAGGCAGTGGTGGAAAGGCATACACGTGAAGATTGCTCCAATTGAATGAGAGAGCATCCACTTTCCAAGCTGTGGGATGAAACCTTTTGTGCAAAACTTTGGCAGCTGGTAATTTAGTGGAGAAGCGAACAGATCTATGTCTGGAGTTCCCCATAACACTGTCAATTTTTGAAATACATGAGGATCCAATTTCCACTCGTGGGGATCCATAATTTGTCTGCTCAACACATCTGCTAAGGAGTTCTGTGCTCCTGGCAGAAACCTTGCCTGAAGATGTAGCTGTAAACTGAGAGCAGTCTCCCACAAAATCATTGCTTGTCTGCATAGAGGATAAGAATGTGTCCCCCCTTGCTTGTTGATGTACCACATGACAGTTGTGTTGTCTGTTTGAATCAACACCTGCCCTGGAAGAAGTAGATCCTTGAAAGCTATTAATGCAAATTGGACTGCTAACATCTCCTTCAAGTTGATATGCAAATGTTGAAGTCTGGCAGGCCACGTGTCTTGTACCCATTTTCCATTTAGATGAGCTCCCCAAGCTTTGTCTGAGGCATCTGTCGTTAGAATCTGACTCGCCTCTGGTCGGGTCACAGAGAGTCCCTTGTTTAGGTGACATTCCTGAGCCCACCACAAAAATTCCTTTCGAATGCAAGGTATTATCTGAATGACAGTGTCCAAATCTTGGCAGTGTTGCGTCCATACATTTTTGAGATACCACTGTAGCTTCCTCATATGCAGTTTGGCATTGGGAAGTACCAGAATACAAGATGCCATGAACCCCAAGGCTTGAAGGACTGTCCTTGCAGTCAGCCTGGACTGACGAGACAACTGGTGGAAGTAAAGAGAAAGATTCTTTTGTTTGTCCGGGGTCAAAAAGGCCATCTGGGATGCTGTATTCAGTCTCACACCCAGAAAGCACATGTCCTGAGAGGGTACTAGACTGGACTTTATTTCGTTCACAGAATACCCTAGGCATCTTAACACTGCCATCACATACTGTAAATGATGAAGAAGTTCGTCCTTTCCTTGAGCCAGAATCAGGCAATCGTCCAAATAAGGATAGATTTGTATTCCTCTTAGCCTGAAGAAAGCTACCACTGGAGCCAGAACCTTTGTGAACACACTGGGCGCAGTAGATGAGCTAAAGGGCAATGCAGAGAACTGATAATGAAAAGTCACAGCCCGAAAACGCAGATACTTCCTGCAACAGGGCCTGATAAGAACATGAAGGTAAGCCTCCTTGAGATCCAGAGTCACCATCCAGTGATCTTTGCCCAGTAGAGGTAAAAGCTGTTGTAACGTCAACATTTTGAACTTGGGAATGTCCAGATATGTGTTGAGGACAGATAAATCCAAAATTGGTCTCCACGTGTTCCCTTTCTTTGGTACTAGAAACAGGCGAGAATAAAATCCTAGGCCCACTTCTGGCAGAGGGACCGGTTGTATAGCTCCTATTTGTAGTAGTAGAGAAATCTGTTTGTGAGCCTCTAGTCTTTGCTGAGGAGGAACGTCTGGCATGCCTTTGAAAGGAGGTAAGGTATGGAAATAAAACTTGTAACCTTGGTGTATGATATCCAATACCCATTTGTCTTGGGTAATTAAAATCCAATTTTCTTTGAAGAGTGCCAACCGTCCTCCCAAAGGTGCTGCCAGGCATGAAGGATCTGGCAGCCGAAAAAGTAGGTCATTGGGCCTGTTTACGAAAGGACTGGCCCCTGCCCTCACTCGAAGACTGTGCAGATGAACTCCATGTTCTAGGTCTGAAGGAACTCTGAGCTCTATCTACCCCTAGACTGAGAATCAGAAGAAGGATACGTCCACCCCTTAGCAGGCCAACTAAACTTTGGAGGCTGAACTTGCAAAAAATCTTTAACAGTCTGCATAGACTTAGCCTTGTCTTCCAATTTCTTCAAGACTGACTCCACAGGTGGACCAAACAACACTTCAGACTGCAAAGGAGCATCCAAAATCCTTGTCTTAACATGGTCAGATAAATTCTGATCCTTAAGCCAGGCGTGCCTGCGAAGAACTGAACCAGTGGCAGCCACCCTAGAAGAGGCCTGCAAAGCATCAAAACCACACTGCAAAGAATGCTTACCCACCTGTTCAGAGACATGCACCAAATCTTGTAATTCTTTACAGTCAATGCCTTCTGCCAGAGCATCCACCTTAGATTTCAATTGCGAAAGAAGAAAATTTTGATATTTCAACATATGAAACTGGCAATTCAAAGCCCTCATAGCTAAGGTAGAAGATGTATAGACCTTCTTTCCCCATCTATCCAAAGCTCTGGCCTCTTTATCTAGAGGAACCGGATTCTTAACAACAGAGGCCTTGACACCCTTAGGTCCCTGACTAACAGTTTCTGGGTCCACCCTAGGACTCTTATAGAGATATTTATGAGCCTCGGGCACCCTGTAATACCTATCCGGTTTAACAGGCAGGGGGCAGAGAATCAGGATTAAGTGAAGCCTCTGAAAATACATCTTGCACAACATCCAGAACAGGGGGTATAGCTAAGGGCCTATGTTGAGGTAAAAACAAAAATTCCCTAAGCCTTTTCCGTGAATCAGAGAAGTCCTGACCTTCCCACTTAAAATGTTCCCTCATAGAATGAAGTGTCTCTGAAAAAGAAAAATCCTCTGGAGGAGAAGCAGAAGGAGTGGAATCTTCTGCATCAGAATCAGAATAAGGAGTGTACTCCTGCAAGTCTTCAGCCGAAGACTCTGAATCATCCGAAGCCTGTTCAAAACCTTCCAACTCTGGCTCCACCCTAGGCCTCTTATCAGGAGGGGGCATAGAACCTCTAATCAGAGTAATCAAATCTTCTGCCATTTTAAGCATGTGCTTCTTAGGCACAGACCCTGCTGAACTAGGACTGACACCAGCAGAAGCTAAACCTGGCCTGCCTCTGGAAGAAACCTTGGAAACAGAAGGAGAGGGCCTAACCCCCCTGGGAAGGGAGGGGAGTACAGAAACCTGAGAAGCCCCTTCAGCCTGACCTGCCTCTTGAGAGGCCACATCCTGCAAAATTAAAGTCTCCCCCTGAGACTCCAGAGAAGCCTCCATCGGAACCACCGGTTCCACTGAAGCCTCTAAAGAACCGGCGTCCGGAACGGACGACTCATCATGCCTGGGTTTAACCGCTTTGTCTTTGCGCTTCTTCGTGGAAGCGGGCGGAGTATCCGACGGCATATTATAATTGCACCGCTTACCGAAGACCAGCCTAGCACAATCTAACCTTCGCTTAATAGTGCGCTTATTAAACCTAGCACAAAAGCGACACCCGACTACGTCGTGCTCAGGCCCCAAACAAGGAATGCACAAAGAATGGTAATCCCTATGCGGTATCTGTTTCCCACAAGAAATACAATTATTCACTTTTTCTGACATCTGGTAATACACTGAGGCAAGAAAAAAACAAAATATTCCCCAACGGGGTACTTAGCCAACTTGGATTCGGTCTGAAACTCCGAACTCGAAAAATTTCAGAACGCCGAATGGCACTTGCAACGCTGCTTCTGCATCGGACCATGCGGCAAAAAAGACTGAGGATATGACGTCGGTCATGCGCTTTTGTACCCTGACGTCCTGATGTCAGTTTTAAGCGCCTTGACTGACGTCAGCCTAATACTTTGGTATTCGGGCCGACCGAGGACAGCGGACTACCCATATGTAAGGACTGCAGCAATGTGAGATGAAGAACATCCAGCAGCAGCTTCCCCAAACAAAAACTTATTACCAAGAGGGCATCCATCAACTTAGACTTAATATCATCAGGCAATGGTTGAAGTTGAAGCCAAGAATACCTTCTAGTCACTAAACCAAAATCAGTAGCCCTAGAAAAGGCAACTGCTGCATCGAAGTTACACTTGATGGAATGACAAACTACTGGAGAGGAAGTCCATAACAGGAAAACAGCAGAAGTTTTAGCCTCAGAATCTTGGAGATCAGAAATAACCTGACAAGCCTGAGAAAGGAGACACAACCACATACCTGGAGATATGGGTCTTATAATTAATGATAAAACGCAAGGTAGTGAGGTGTAAACCTTCTAACCTAGCTTTTCCATCGTTCTGCTACCTTTATCAGAAGGCAGTAACTTGAGTGAAGGGAGCAAATGAGATGGCTTGTCAGAGGCTACAGACACCACTGAGGGATTAGCAGCAGGGCATTTGTACAAAACGTTACAGTCCTCAGGCACCCTATAAAACTTAGCAGGTTTCTTGGGAGCAGGAGGCAGAGAATCAGGAACTTTACAGCCATTGGAAAATGCATCCAACAAAGCAGCTAAAACAAAAGGAATAGCAGAAGGTTTTGGAGATTCCATCTGCAGCAACTCATAGTACCCTCTTATGGATTTCACAGACCCATTAAAAAAATCATCCTGGAGATTATCCTCCAAAAGAAATTTCTTTGAAGTGAGTATCAGGACTGTTAGATTTCTCTTCCTCTGACCTGTAATTCAAAGGAGAAGGAATGTGGGAAGAGGAAGCAAGGGATTCCTCATCAGAATACAACTCCTCCTCAGAGGAATCCTGTTCCTTGGGTCTTTTAAAGGGAGTACAGAATAAAGGGGGGCTGGAACAGAAACCCCCTGAGGAGGTTTTAATGCCATGAAAGCATTAAACAAGCCCCGAGTGAAGGCCTGCCACTCACTGTGTGGATCCCTAGGAGCAGCGGAGATGTGCTTAGTTTTTTGTTTTTTTCTTTAATGGGACATTTGCACTGTAAAACGTAAAAGGGCTCTGACCCAGGACGGCATTCAATTACAGCAGTTGGGACTTATTCCCTAACTAAAATCTGACAAACACCTCTAGGTCCCACAGAGATCAACAACAGTGGCTACCCTGGACTGTGTGAAACGTACGTCTGCAAAGCCTCACTGGATGTGCTGAAAGCCAGATCCCCACCTATCTCCAACTTGGTCACGACAGAGAAATCCAACAACAAAGCTGGGTGTACCTCCGGGTTCTAACAGACCCCAGGAGAAATGTTGGACAGTGGAAAATTCTTGCCTTGGTTTCTTAACCTTCTTCCTGTGTGAGATGCTGATTCTCCAGATACAAACCTAGAGAAGACAGCTTACAACATAGAGTCTTCAGTATGAAACCCTGACAAATGGAGCAGGGCTTATGGTCATGAGAGGCACCTAGGCAAAATAAAAATTGTTTGTGGCGGTCATTATGGGGAATCAGTCTCCCGCACTGGCATTTAACCTACCTAGATGACATTAACCCCCAGAAGCAACTAAAAACAACCCCCTATGGGGTACTTACCTGCAGTGACTCCGGAGACCAACAAACAGAACATATGTGTTCAGACTGACGATCAAGAGGTGTTCTGACTGTCTGCAAGGATGTAGGCGTTCACTGACTATCGAGAGATGTGTTTGGACTGGCGACAAAGAAGTTCTGAGGATGGTACATACGGATGTCACCTTTATGCCTTATGCTATGCGAGGATCATTCATGTGACTTGCAGTGTACCTTTAAAGCAACAGTACATTTTTGTATACTGGCCAGATGCCAGGCTGGAATCCCAAAAATTAAGAATACTGCAACCAGTGAATGGAAGAACATCTGATGTGACCCAGAAACAAAGAACCTTAGAAATTTTCTGAAGCATACAGCTATGGAAATGTGGCAGCAAGCATCTAAGATCTAGAATTAACCAAATAACTCATAGGAGGAACGACAGGTTAAGCAGCTCTGTAAGGTCAACATTTTGAATGCTGACACTTTTGCATACAAATTTAGAAATGAAAGATTCCTTATGGGTCTCAAGGAGGCCTCTTTCTTTGGTACCATAAGCATTGTAGACTTATGGACGCTGGTTCTTTGACTCCTTGGGTGTGTAAAGGCTGAAGAACATGATTTGTACTGAAGTACTTTAAAGGTTTAAGAAACCCCCTGAATCAATTTCCCTCATTCATCACATTATTTGAGAACCTGATTAACTGATTAACCAAATGCCTCCATCTAGAGCAGAATCTAAGATTTCAGACTTTACCAAATTTGCTAACTTTTCATAACATTCCTAAGCATATATTCACAACACTACAGCAGTAGCAATAGACAGTATCTGCACAACCACACACACTCTTTAAAACATGTTTAGATACCCAAGATGGAGTTGAAACAGTCTGGTTAAAAAAGTGCTTTCTTCTGTAGGAAGAGTGGAAGCCAATTCTCTCAGACTGTCCATATGACAAAGCACATATGCCTGTTAAGTCCAGAATTTGGAAAGCTACAGTTGGAAAAATATTCTCTTACCTATATGGTCTAATAATTTACCTTCTTTGTCATGAGGTAAAATGTTAGCATTAAGGACCAACTTGCTGTCAAGCATGAGACAACTAGAATCGCAGCTCAGTCAGATGTGAGGTAAGGGAAAAGAAATGTATTAACCTGGGGTACCCTTTACAACTTTATCTGCCTTTTTAGGGATTGATGGATGGGTTTCAGGATGAGTACAGACAACATTCAACATCCTCTAGGGCTTGCAGTATTAGCAGTGATGGGAGATGAAATAAGGTTTATCAATTTGATTTGTAACATATCTCATTTCAGGGGAGCATGCATTTGCTCCCATAAAAATACTTTAATCATTCTGGCAATGGTTTGATTAAACGAACATTCCTCAACAGGAGGATAAGAATTAAAAATTTCCCTCACAATCAGGTTTGGGCTTGGGAATCTAGGGAAGAAGCCAATCTCTGTCAAAGTCAAAACTATCAGACCCAGTTTCTTCAAGAACATTACAGGGGGCGCCCACCTAAAATGGCTTCTGTGCACCTTGCTTTATTGCCCATAAACCTGCCAATCCACAGTAAGGAACTTTTTTTAAAATAATAACTATTACTTTGGAAGAAGAGATTATTTATTTTTGCTACCCCTTAACAGAAGCTGCAGTAGAAGATTACTCACTTGAAGGAGGGATTTCTGCCCAGTCTAATGGTCTCTTGCCTTGGTTACCATGAAAATGCTCTCCCAGAACTATAAAAAATGGTTCTCCCATTCCTGTACCAAACAGTGGAACATCCAAAGAGGATATGGCTGACCCCAATTCATGATGGCCAATAGGACTATAACAGAGGAACATGGAATAGTAAGCAAATGGTCTGAGGAACAAACAGTGGTCATTGCAGGTTCAGCTACTATCAAGCTGGGGCACAGAACAAGTATGTGATAACTGCAAGGACTCTAATTGATTTCTTTTTTTTGTTTTCTAGGTACTGTGGGAGGAGAACCAGCCAGGCAAGAGTGACTATCCAATGCTGTAGCTTGGGAAGAGGCACCAAAGACAATAAGCACAGTGGGAGTGAGCTGGATGGAAAGTTAAGTTGTCACGGAGTGTCCATAAGCAGCACACTTGCATTCAAAACACTTTCCCCAGTGCCTTTACCTTAAAATAGACCACACTTTCACTGTCAGTACTTTTTAAACATTCATAAACACAAAATCGGAACTCAATATGGCAGGCAGGCTATTATGAAGCAAACATCAGCATTACACTGGTACATTCCTCTCTGTTCCACAAAACATGTTTGGTCCCATAACATTCAAAGTTTATACAAGGCATACATAAATACTCACAATTAGCTCAAACACATTAATAGGCAGTTCTAGCTAAAAACAGCTGTCTCTGACAAGAAACTTCCCATACTGTAAAAAAAAATACTGGGTTCAACATAAAATACTTTTTCAAGACAGAAATAAATTCGGAGTGGTGGGATTCCTTAACAGAAACCTGTCTGATAGAAATTAACCTCCTGGCAGACTGCTGATCCTGTGAAGCCTGAGAGATGATTCTTCTCAAGACAATAAGAAAGTACTGAAGAAAGCTTCACTCTGACTGCTGATTTCCATTCTTGGGATAAGTCAATCAGCAGACAGTGTGAAGGAGTAGAGGAAGCTAGAGCTTTAAAAAGCTGTGTGTGTTATATATATATATATATATATATATATATATACACACACACACATACACATATATACACACACACATATATATATATATATATATATATATATATATATTTATATGTGTGTGTGTGTGTGTGTGTGTGTTCTGTTTGTTACTGTAATGGCACCTGGACGTTGCACTGTCTGCATACACCTGTACTGTTCTTGGAACTTTTTTTCCTAGGCAGACTTCCAAGACTGTCCAATGAGCAACAGGTTGACTATAGAGTTTTCCCAATGTGAAGACTGAGAAATTGTTAAAGCCAGTAAAAATGATCAATTTTACTGCCTGAATGCCAGCAAAAAGACATTTGGAGAAAGTAAGAGAATCAACCAGAAAACAAGAAGAATCTTGCTGGTGAGCTGATCAGCAAAAATCCTAGATGGCATAAGGTTCAAGGTATTTACCTTGCAAACAAAAGGTGATGGGTTTTGGAATAATTGGTTAGTCTTAAAATGGCTCATAAAAGCAGTTAGCCTAGTTCTAATCTGTGAACCTACAAGTGCTTCCAAAGGAAGTTATAGCTCTGGAAGTGCAATCCAACTTGTAGTGCTTAATGAAGGTATGCGGAAAGGACCACTGGAGAGAGGACTCGGAAGAGTCTGCCTGCTGGCACTAGCAGAGCACCACTGGGGATAATTATTGGAAAGGAAACTGTGTAGAAATACCTTTGGGGAATGTGACCTGAAAAGGCAACCGACATTGCCATAGCCTGGTAGAATAAGCTCTCAGTTTGGCATCTGTTAGAGTGAATAGACAAAAGAAATGCCACTTGATTAGCCATCTAGACAGCAACATTTTGGATGCTTTCTTCCCAAATTTATTCTCAGCAAAGGATACAAAACTATTCATCCTTTCTGAACAGAGTTGTTATATTAAGTTAGAAACTAAGTTGTCTGTGGACATTCAGTGCATGTAGAATGTTTTCTCCTTTGTTTTGCTTGTTAGCAAAAAAATACAAGTGAATGGGATGAGAAAAGTTGGACTCAGAAGCCAGTTTTGGAATTAAGAAAGAATTAGTTCTTTGAGTAACTCTATCTTTATTAAATCAATATAAGAAGAGGTAGATGACAGGAAATAAAGTTCTGATGTCCTTCTGTTTGAGGTGATAGCTGCCAGGAAAACAGTTCTCCAATACAAGAATTTTAGGTTTGTAGACACTGTAGGTTCGAATGAAGGCTTGGACAGGACTTCTAGAACGAAATTCAAATTTCAAGGAGGTACTTGATCCTTAACTGGGGGACACAGAAGGAAGGCGACTTTAAAGAAAGCTTTACATAATCTGTGGGAAGCCAGTGAACAATCCTTGAAACCAACTGGAATGAAGAGATCACTACTAACTGAACTCTGATAGTTTAGAAACTTATCAGAGGGAAACAGGGTAGTAAGAAAACAGAGAACTATAAGTCGAAAAGGGCTCTACGGTTTGATCACCCATAAGGTAAACCTTTTTCATTTCTGTGGAAAACCTTTCAGGTTGAGGGCTTTTGCAACACTGTAATAATAAGGACCACATAAGAAAGAACACACATCCTTTGCAGTCAACAGAACTGAAAAAAGCAAGTGGTGAGGCTCCCTGGACGGGCGAATGCCTACATATGGCAGCAGACCGAGGAACCAAGGGGCCTTCTTCAAAGTGAGACTTAAGAAGGGGAAACCAAATCTGTCTGGCCCACAATGGGCTATCACGGGATGAAAGTGGCCCTGCACTGCAAAGCTTTCTGAAGAAATTTGGTCATCAGGGAAAAAGCATAAAATAACCTAGTTGGCAGCGATAAGACAAAGAATCCCTGGGTAGTTGCATCCAAGAGGGGGCTACGGCATAATAGCGGCTGTTTTTTTTTTTGCTCTGAGCATCTGCATAGAGATCACAACAGAGAGTGCCCCAGTGAGTGAATATCTCCTTGGCTATCTCTGGATTAAAGGACCAGTTTGGCAAAAGGGAGATTCCTGCAGAGTTGGTCCACCAAATTGCAGAGCTGCCCAGGAATGTGTGTTGCTGTCCACAAATGGTGAGAAGTCATCATCTTGTTCACCACTGCTTGATTACGTACTAGACTAGTCATTTTGTCTGTCTGAATATTTATCACTCACAGAGGAAGGCAGTCCTTACAGTTTCTGCAACACAATACCGGCGGTCATCTCCAGTACATTTATGTAAAAACATTCATCTGTTTCTGTTCAAAGATCTTGAACAATTCTCCCATCATAATGCCCCCACCACCTGATGAAGAATGTATCAGTGGTCCCTGCTACCACTGGAGAAGGGAATTGGAAGAGTTTGTCTGCTGACATAGCAGAGCACCACTGAGGATTTTTCCTGCACGACTGAGGTTATAATTATGGGAAACAAAAGTGGGTATAATCTCTTCAGACCACTGTGACTGGAGGAGCTATTGAATTCTCTTGTGATATAGAGCAAACTGCAACTATCAATAGAGGACGCCAGGAGATCCAATACCATCAGAATTAAGCATGCTGAGGGGTGCTCAGCATGCAGAAGATCCTGTATTGCATATCTTATGGATAGAACACAGTCTCTTGTGGAAGGGATATCAATGTGATTACAGTATGTGAATGACATCCTAGGAACATGGCAGGCATTAGGTGAACCGGCATCCTGGGTGAAAAGGCTCCATGAACACCTTTGAAGTTTGAGAGGAAAATTAAAGAAAATGAAACTGACACCAGTCAGACACAAGATATAGTAACCTTTGAGGTTTGGGTGGAATTTCAAATGATGACATCATCCCCAGCTCCTCAAACAAGTACAGTGACCTTTCGTATACAGCTATGAGCAGAGCTAGTTCCAAACTAAGTGGGATTCAAACAGTGGCGATTACTAAGTCCATGTCAAAATTCACTCATACAGCCTTGGTGTGTGGAGGGCCGTAAAGGTCTCTGTATTCTGCAATTCATTTACCCCCCTTTTTTTTTGAGAGATGACTGTTAAGCTGAGCAAATGACAATAGGGTCAGTTAGTTACATCCAGGTAACTCCTGCCAAGCAGTTATAGCCTTCTACATACAAATCAGAGGATGACAGAATAGTTTTGTACAATCTTACCATAACCAAGGACATCCTTGAGACTTCCAACATGACTGCACACTGAGTAACAGCTCGTTTCTAGCTCTGCTAGTGTGAAAACAGAAACTCAGCAGAGAAGGGCAGTAGACTTGTGTTTATGGGTAAATTTCAGTAACTGATTAGTGTTATTGCCTGGATGCCAGGAATAAAGAAATACAGAAGACCTGGAAAAAATTTACTACAAAAAGTAAGGAAGAAACACTGACTGTGAAACGTTTTGCAGCTGTTTAGCAAAAAGCAATGCAGCCTTCAGACATTACTTCCAATAACCTACAGGAAGATGCAAGGCAACTGGATACACACCTGGTTAAAACAAACAAAACACTGACACCACAAACAACAAATGGCTGGAAAAAATGGAAGAAGCTTTAAAGAGATATTCAGATGAGATAATGAAGCTGCAAAAATCAGTGGTAGAAATGAAGAAAAGGCTGGTTGAATATGAGACTGCTCAGAAAGAGACGTTCAAAAAAATAATAAAAGTAGAGGACAGAGCACGTACAGAAAACCTGAGACTTTCAGCTATATCAGAAAAGCTGGAAGGAACAGAATGCATTAATTTTATGAAAGCACAAATAAGCAACTGGACTGGTATTCCACAGCAGGACTTATTAGTTGAAAGGGCACATAGTGCATATGCTCCAAACCTAGCTAGAAGAAAGCAACCTAAATCTTTAATAGTAAAGATGCAATCCTACCAGCAGAAGGAGTTGATTCTGACAAAATTGTGGCAGAAAGACAAAATACTAAAAGTGGGAGACAGCAGAGTGTTTGTGGAGAATGATTATTCACTGTACACCAGACAGAAGAGGTGCAAATTTATTCCACTTTTCAGGGAATGTCGAGATGCAAACTGCTGTATCCAGCAATCTTTACGGTATTCTTCCTTGGAGGGACAAAATTATTTTCTGAAGTGTATGCTAAGGAGGGAATATAAAAGTTTGTCCAACAAAAAGTGAGCTGTGAAACATGAGGAGATTCTGCTTCTTGCTCTTCTGGTAATAAAGACCACAGAGAGACTGTACCTGTGAAACCTTTTCCAGTGTTTCAACAGAAAATGTTGGAGAGAAGGAAGGCAGCACAAGAGTTGACTAGATGAATCAAGAGTACATTGGAAATGAAGCAGGCAGGATCTGGCCAATGGAGAACAATAATAAAACCAGTAACTTAATGTGCAATTACAATGCAATAACTACATTTGTGAAATATGACAGAACAAGAAAATCTGGAAATATTGGAATTTTTCAAAATGTATTGGATTTGTGGGGGATTCTAATGTATGTGCCCTACTTCATGTCATTAATGTTCGAAAAATGCTTTGTGAAGGGGAAGAGAGGGGAAAAAGCTAAGTAAAGAAAACATTTTTTCTTATTAGTACTGTATTTGTGGTGTACGGTTTTCTTTGCATGCTATTGTTAAGTGTGATGGGGACTGTCAACAGGTGAGTGATGTTACTTTTTCTCCCCTCCTCTGTCTTGTACAGTTCTGAGAAATACAGGCAATGCAATGTTACAAAAAAACCCTGATTAAAAAGATATGACAAAGTTAACATTAATGTGATTTTTCTCATTCTTGCATGGGGAAATGACTGGATTAAGGACCTCAGACTGATTAGTTTTGAGAGCGCGCAAATAAATGAAACCGAATATTGAATACTGAGTGTTTTTTTCCTAACAAATGCATGTGTAATTAGTAGCAATTAGCTGCTCTTCATGTTTTCATGGAAACAATCTGATAAAGAGAAACTGGAGATAGTCTGGTGGAAAGGGATTGGTTGAGGGAAAAGAAAAAAAAAGGAGAGAGAAATTGGCTAGGACATAATGTTCTCTGAAAGCAATCTGGGTTTCCCCAGCTGTGAGAGCATTCAAGATAAGACAAAAAGTACAGTTGTGTACACTTACCATAAATGTAGATGTTAGAGTGTATTCACTGTTGCAGTCATTACATTTGGGTAATCTGCTGGCAGGTTGCCCTCAGTCGGCCTGAATTCCAAAGTCTTGGGTCCTGCGTCGGTTGCAGTCTTCTCTTCCATGACGTCAGGTCGTCAGGGGTATAAAACATGCAGCAGACGCCATTTCTTTTAGTTTTTCTTGCCCCAGATGTCAGGTGCTCCCAAAAAGGTAGCAAAAAAAAAAAAAAAAATTATATATATATATATATATATATATATATATATATATGTATATGTATACACACACACACTCACACATACATGCATCAATATAAACTTTACCTTCATCTACAAGCAAATACATCACATAGGTTGTAGAAGATAAAGGAAAGATAAGATCCAAAAGAAAAAAGGGGGAAGGCGGATGGGTAACCTGGACTGCAACAGTGAATACACTCAAACATCTACATTTATGGTAAGTATACACAACTGTACTATATTCTTCATGTTTCACTGTTGCAGTCATTACATTTGGGTAGAGTCCCAAAGCTATGGTTGGGAGGCTGGAACTAGACAGCAGTAGGAGCGGCTATGAGGCCCTGCAGAACTGCAGTGGCAAAGCCTGCCCTGGATTTAGAGTACAGTGGCAGATGATAATGCTTTGTAAAGGTGTGCACTGAACTCCAAGTAGCCGCCTCTAACATGTCTCTGGTTGGTACTCCCCTGAGAAAGGCTGCTGAGGTGGCTGCAGCTCTGGTGGAATGAGGCCTAATGCCCTTAGGCACTGGCTTGCCATGGTGTAAGTAGCAGAAACAAATGCAGTGACCTAACCACTTAGAAATAGTCTGCTTTGAGATGGGCTTTCCTTGTGATCCTGCAGCATATGTCACTAGTAATTGTTCCGGCTTCCTGAAAGCTTTGCTTCTGTATAAGTAGAATCAAAGCTGTCTGTGAACGTCCAAAGAATGCAGAATTCTCTCCCCCTTGTTCTGTGGATTTGGGTAAAAGGTTGGCAGATGGGTGGCTTGGTTAAGAGCCACACTGGACACTACTTTAGGCATAAATGTTGGGTTTGTCCTCAGGGAGACCCTGTCTGGATGAAAAAATGATGGAAGGTTCCACAGCCATGAGCGCCTGTAGCTATGAAACCCATCTTGCAGAAGTAACTGCTAAAAGCAGAGCTGTTTTCTAAGATAAAAACTTCATATCAGCAGTAGCAGCTGGCTCAAAAGGAGGCAGGGTGAGCTTTTCCAAGACATAGTTGAGGTCCCATGCAGGTATTGGTAGTCTCCTACAGGGCCTTAAATTTTTGGCTCCTCTAAGGTACTGCCTTAATAAAGGGTGAGAAAAAAAGTGGTGGCTCTGTATTGTAATGAGCCGAAATGGCAGAGGCATGAATTTTAATAGATGAAAAAGATAGGCCTTTGTCCAGCATCTCAGTTAAGTATTGCAAAATCTGAGGAATATTTGGTACCACTGTTATCAGTTCCTTGTGCCTGGTAACAGGCACAGAATCTCTTCCATTTTCCAGCATAAGACTTTCTAGTACTAGGCCTTCTGGCTTCCAGAATGATATCCATCACAGCTTTACTGAGAGGTGTTTTTTGTATGACTACATTACCTGCCATGCTGCCAAGTTTAATGTCCTGAGTTGACTGTGCATGATCTGATTGTTTTACTGGGACAGTAGTCAAGGTATCTGAGGTAAGGTCCATGCTGGATACAGAGATAAGTTTCTTAGTATTGGATACCAGTACTGGCGTGGCCAGTCTGGGGGCAATCGGTATCATCTTTGGTTTCTCCTGTCTGACCTTTACGAGCACCTTGGGGAGGAGAGGCAGTGGAGGAAAGGCATATACTGATAGGTTTTTCCAGCTGAAAGATAGGGCGTCCACTTTCCATGCTTGTCTGTGATGAGTCCTTGTGCAAAATCTTTTTAGTTGGCAATTGAGAGGGGAGGAAAATAGATCTATGTCCGGGCATCTCCATTTGCTTGTTATCATGCTGAAGACTTGTGGATCCAGCTTCCACTCGTGGGGATCTATGAAGTTTCTGCTTAGTTCGTCTGCCAGAGTATTTTCCTTTCCTGGCAGGAATTGTGCCTGCAGATGTACTTGGTAAGTCAAAGCTGTGTCCCACAAGGTCATGGCTAGTCTGCAAAGGGGGTAAGAATGTGTGCCCCCTGCTTGTTTATGTACCACATGACCATGGTGTTCTGCCCTCATCAGTAGCTGTCCCGGACGAAGTAGGTCCTTGAAGGCTGTCAGGGCATTTTGAACAGCTAACATCTCTTTCTGATTGATATGAAGATGCATTTGATTTGAGGACCATGTGCCCTGAATGCATCTTCCTGCCATGTGGGCTCCCCAGGCATAGTCTGATGCATCCGTTGTTAGTGTCTGCCTGTCCCTTGTTCTGGTGACAAGCCTTTGCCCACCATCAAAACTCCTGTTGCAGGCAGGGAATGAGAGTAATGACTGCTTTTCCAGGCTGTGGCAATGTTGAGTCCAAACACTTTTTAGGTACCATTGAAGTTTCCTCATATGCAGTCTTGCATATGGAATTAGTAGGATGCAGGATGCCATAAAGCCCAAAGCCTGCAGAATTTTTCTTGCAGATAAATGGGCCTTTGTTGCCAACATTTTGAAATAGGTAGTCAGTTGCCTTTGTTTGTCTGGAGTGAGATAAGCCATCTGGGCAGTTGTATTCAAGCTTGCACCCAGGAATGTAATGTCTTGTGAGGGTACTAGTTTTGATTTCTTTTTGCTGACTGTGTACCCTAGCATGTTAGAATTCTTTTCACAAACACCAGATGTTGAAGAAGAATGTCCTTGTTCTCTGCTTGAATGAGAACACCAGATGTTGAAGAAGAATGTCCTTGTTCTCTGCTTGAATGAGACAGTCGTCCAAGTAAGGATATATCTGCATTCCTCTTTGTCTGCAGAATGCAATTACTGGTGCCAGGCAATTTGTAAAGACCCTGGGCGCAGTAGATAAGCCAGGGGGCAGTGCAGAGAATTGGTAATGCATTGAACCAGCCTTGAATCTTGGGTATCTTCTGCATGATTGTCTGATTGGAACATGCAGGTATGCCTCTTTTAGGTCTAAAGTCACAAGCCAAGCATTCTTGCCCAGCATGGGCAGAAGCTGCTGCAAAGTCAACATTTTGAATTTTGGAATATCCCGGAAAGTGTTCAGAACAGATAGGTCCAGTATCGGCCTCCAGGCCTTGTCCTTTCTGGGTACCAAGAACAGTCTTGAGTAAAATCATTTTCCCTGCTCTTGCTCTGGTACTTGTTGAATGGCCACCATGTCCATGAGGGATGAGACTTGTTTATGTGCCTCTGCCCATTGATTTTTTGGCAGATCTGGCCAGCCGTTTGCCTTTGGCAGAGTATGGAAATGGAACTTGTAGCCTTGTGACACTATGTTCAGAACCCACTTGTCCTGGGTTATGATGTGCCTATTTTGAACAAAAAGTGCTAATTTCCCCCCCAAGGGTGCTGCCAGAAGATATGTGCTTGGTACAGGCAGGGGGAAATCATTAGGACTGTTTTCTGTATGTTTGTGATCCATCTTCTCCAGCTTTGGAGGTAGAAGCACCCCATTGCTTTGGCCTATAAGAACCTTGCACCTGGGATCTGCCCCCTAGGGCGTCTGGATCTGCCCCTTTGAGGTCTGTCTGATACAGGAAAAGATAAATTTTTTGTAGTCCAGTGTCTACTAAACCTAGGGGGCTGTAATTGTAAAAACTCTGATAGTTTGCATAGATTTAGCTTTGTCCTCCATTTTCTTTAACACCTCTTCTCCCTTAACACCAAACAAAGTATCATGCCATAAAGGTGCATCTACTAATTTAACTTTAACATGATCAGGCAGATTTTGTTCCTTTAACCAAGCATGCCTCCTAATTATAGAACCCGTAACCGCGGCCCTGCAAGAGGCCTCCAAAGAATCAAAACCACATTGCAAAGTATGTTTTCCAACTTGTTCTGCTGCATACAATAAAGCCTGCATTTTCTTGTTTTCTGCACATTCAGAATTTAACATCATTTTCTGTTTAAGCAATCCCATGACATGTTGCTGATACTTAAGCATATGAAAATGACAGTTTAAGGCCCTTATAGCCAAAGTTGCAGATGTATAAACATTTTTTCCCCCATCTACCCAGTGCCCTTGAATCTCTGTCAGAGGGGGTTGGGTTTTTTACAGTGGAAGCCTTAACTCCCTTTGGACCCTGTGAAATAGTTTCTGGGTCAGCAGCAGGTTTTTTTGAAAAGAAATTTGTGAGAGTCAGAAACCCTGTAATATGTGTCAGGCTTAACAGGAAGTGGGGGTAAGGAGTCAGGGGTCAGATTAGACTCCGAAAACACATCATCTACAATGTCTAACACAGGTGGAATGGCTAAAGGCCTGTGCTGAGGTAGTAAAAGAAAATCCCTGAGCCTCTTTTTAGATTCTGAAAAATCTTGGCTCTCCCAGCGGAAAGGCTCCCTCATGGTATGCAAGGTTTCCCCAAAGGAATAGTCCTCAGGAGGAGATGCTGAAGGTATAGATTCTTCAGCATCAGAATCCTCATGGGGGGGGGGGGGAGAGAATATCCCTGATCAGAAGAGGAAGCAGAAGAAATAGAAACCTGATTTGAAGATTCATAGTCAGTGTCTTGCCTAGGCCTCTTATCAGGAGGGGGAAACCCCTGATCAAGTTAATCAATTCTTCAGCCATTTTGAGCATCTGTTTTTTGGGCATAGAGGCTTGTCCACGTGGCTCTTGAGTTTGTTTCCTTGCTTTAGAAGGTGCTTTAGTCTTTGTCTTTGAAGCTGAGGTTGTTTTAATGTAAAGATGTTTAGGTCTGAATACACCCTCAGAAGCCGGTACCTGCTCAGCGGCTCTGGACCCATCTGAGGGATTAGCGTCCGAGGCTCCAACACCTTGAGTAGCCAGCGGCATGGCAGACTCCACTTGGAAGTCGGTAGCAGCCTGCGACTCTAAAGTAGCAGGCGTCAGGGGCTGCGAATGCGCCTCACTGAGAACCGGCGACTAGCTTAGGAGAAGCTTTGTTGTCGGTTTTGGGCCTCTGTTGTTTTTCTCTGTCTTTTCTTTGCGTTTTTTGTAAACTCCAGTAGTCAGATGGCTATCCGACGACATTTCAGGATAATTAAATTGGCGTCCAAAAAAGTTTAAAGCAAAATCATACAGACGCTTAATAGTGCGTTGGTTAAATCTAGCACAAAACCGACAACCAGTAATGTTGTAATCAGGGCCTAGGCAAGGAATACAGTAAGAATGAAAATCCTTATGAGGTATTTGCTTACCACAAGAAATATAATTAACTTTTTCTGACATCAGTCTGGAGCAAGAAAAAAGTTTCCCCAACGGGGTACTTAGCTTTAATGAAGACTTCGGATCTGAAACTCAAACACGAAAATCTCAGGAGTCGGCCGACCGGCACTTGCGAACTGCTTCTGCTTCGGGCACCGTGTGGCAAGAAAGACTAAAGAAAATGGCATCGGCTGTATGTTTTATACCCCTGACGACCTGATGTCATGGAAGAGGAGACAGCAACCGACGCAGGACCCAAGACTTTGGAATTCTGGCCGACTGAGGGCAACCTGCCAGCAGATTACCCAAATGTAATGACTGCAACAGTGAAACACGAAGAACATCCAATTAGACTTGATGTGAAGTTCAGTTTTTTTTCTGAAATGCAATAGGGACGCGAATATAAATACGTGCTTTTCCCCCTCCTTTTTCCCATGCTTGCAAACAGAAATGATTAAGACCCTATGCGTTATCCAGTAACAAGTTTATTACAAAGCATGTAAATGAAAAAGAATACTGAATAATATAAGGCTTTTTTTCTGGTAAATAAGGCACCCTTTAGCAGTTGTGTGTCTGCTTTGCATGTCACTAGAAGACACTTTGATAGAGAGAAATGGGTTGGAGAGGGTGTTTACTTAAAGCATTCACATTTTTTTCAGCTGGGAGAGCTATAAAGATGGACAAAATCAAACAGCACTTACTAATAGCACAGGCTGTACCATGTCTCTTAGCATGACTATTCACAAAAACTGAAGAACAAACACTTTAAAACACAAAAGATACACCAAGGCAGGGAAGCAGATATAATCCAATTTTATTGTAAGCGCTTTCGTCTTGGATAATACCAAAACTTCATCAGACAAAAAGTAACAACCCACAGTCCATTTTTAAAAAAGACCCCAGATCTGACATCAGTTCCTCAATTAACATTTAAAGAAATAAGTCATTATAAAACCCATACATTACGACCCCATTTAAAACATATACATACAAAAAAACATGTAGAACAACACATGAGATACAGACATTTATAAAAAAAAAACATATAAATGTAAATCTAGGAAAAGCCCTTACCAATAAATTATCTCAATAAAGCCTTTAATTTTAAAACACAACCAATAGAGGCAAGCTCATTTAATCCAGGCCATCCAACAGCTTTTATACTGAAGATCCAGAATAATTATTTTTCCTCCAACTTCAATTGCCAGGGACTATACATTTAAAATGATGCTCTGGGAATTCATGAATGTGCCTAAACAAAGCATTTGTCAAATGAGCTTGCCTGTATTGGCTGTGTTTTAAAATTAAAGGCTTTATTGAGATAATTTACTGGTAAGGGCTTTTCCTAGAGTTACATTTATATGTTTTCTATAAATGTATATATCTACATGTGTTGTTCTACATGTTTTTTTGTATGTATATGTTTTAAATGGGTTCGCAATGTATGGGTTTTATAATGACTTATTTATTTAAATGTTAATTGAGGAACTGATATCAGACCTGGGGACTTTTTTAAAAATAGACTGTGGGTTGTTACTTTTTGCCTGATGAAGTCTTGGTATTATCCAAGACAAAAGCGCTTACAATAAAATTGGATTATATCTGCTTCCCTGCCTTGGTGTATCTTTTGTGTTTTAAAGTGTTTGTTCTTCAGTTTTTGTGAACAGTTTGTGAACTGTTACACCAATGACTTTGGAGAGTGGATTGTCTTCTTTGGATTTGTTTTTGGACAACGAAGTTTCTAATTCCAACAAAAAACAAGGGGAACTAACTATTCTTATACAACAGTTAACCAAAAAGGTGGATGGTCTAGCTGCAGAAATGCAACAAAGATTTTCTGAGATGTCAGGAGGATCGATTCCCAGTGTAATCAGTTCCAATGGTTCTATTGCCCCTGGACAAGGTAATGCTGCAACTAATTTGGTGACTTTGTTTAATAATTTACCTGGGGGTGTTAATTTGCAAGAATGGCTACAGAAAGGGGTTTTGTTTGCTCAGTCTACACAGCCAACAGTTAACAGAACTTTAAAAAACAGCCTTGACCTGTATTATGAGAAACTGCTGAAAGTTCGTAAACTACAAGCAGAGAATGCTTATCTTATGGAATGTATTAAGCATTACCAGGCCCCTAAAGGGTTGCGACTTTGGAGATTTCCGATAGGATTAATCAAGAGATTTTCCATTACATTGTGAACTTTTGGCACTTTTTGATCGACATGGCTGTGAATATATGGAGGTTTTGGTTACGAACAACAGTAAAATAGTGGATGACTTGATTAGAGAGGTTAAAGATCTGGACATTATTATTACTATGGACCTATTATTTCAACAATACCAGGTGGAATATAATCATATTTTCAAAAGTACTGACCAGCATGTTAACAACATTAGAATATGTAAATCAAAGAAACTTGAGAGATGCCCATGATTATCTTTTTAAAAAAAGCTTATCCACGCCCTCCAAATTCACAAGGGTGGGGCCAGAGGTTAATTCCACACTCTGTGAAACGGAACATGAGGGAAATATTAATATTGATGAAGGGGCGGAACAGGCTGTGCACGCCCCTTTAGATCAGCCTGTTTTATGTCGATCCGAACGGATAACGGAGAGAGAACATGATTATGGCCGTGCAGCGAATTCAAACTACAGGAAGGACCAGCAGAACCACCCAAATTACAAGCAACACAGATTTTCGGGGCAGAATATGTATCAGAATCAGAACCAACAATTGCGATAGAATATGCTGACAATGATCTCCCTTTGGTTCTATACCAGTTCCACTGATCTCAGATATAGCGTCTTTGGACGACGATTGTGATTCAAGTTTTGGATTTGGAAATACCAGCAGTTGTGTTACTAGCATTTAACATTTTATCAAGCCCGCCAAATATTACCTTTAATAGCACAAACGATTTTAAAGTTTTTAACTACAGTAGCTGTGATTTTTCAACAAATATTGCGAATGTGTTTTCCAAGGGCTTTTCATTTGTTCCACAAGCTAGAGTGGACATTGTGACAATTTTATTGGACTTAAAACTTTTTATTCTGAAGCTCAATTTAAAGATGTTGTTTAACAACTGTGAATCTGTTGATAAGGGGCCTTTCTGAGTCTCTAGTGTTTGTAACCCCCCTCCCCCCGCTTCCTACGCTGGTACTTTTTTGAAAATGTGTGAATTTGATTTGAGATTTCTCTTACAAGAGAGATAGGAAGGTGTCCTATTGAAATAGTGAAGAATATGATTTGATTAATCAGGTTAGAAAACTACCAGTGACGGTTATTCAGCCGGACAAGGGTGGGGGTGCTGTAATTATGGATCATCATGACTATATTGAGAGAATGTATACAATTCTTTTTAGTGATAGGTACAGACAAGTATCTAGGAATGAGTTGAATGTAGCTTATTCCAGAATTTCATCTCAACTCAGTGACATGTTATTAGAGCAGCGTATTATACTGGATGAATTTAAATTTTTAAAGGTTGAATTTCCAGTTATTCCTACTATTTTCGGCCTGCCAAAATTGCATAAAGACTTAAACAATCCCCCCATGCGCCCCACTGTTAATGCTCGTAATTCCATTACATCGGCTATATCTGTATTTTTAGATAAAAAATTGAAAAGTCTTTTAAAACAAAAAGAACATCTATGTATTGATTCTTGGGATTTTTTGGCAAAATGTGATAAAATGTTTTTTAATCCTAACTATTTTTTCACTATGATAGATGTTAAGACTTGTTTTCCTGTATTCCACATGATGTAGGGTTGGACTGGTTCCAGGATTACCTGGTTCGGAAAGGGCTAGTACAAGATCATGTAAATTTATATGCTGAATTGTTGGAACTCATTCTCAGGAATAATTACATTATATTTGATGAGCAATTATTTTTGCAGAACAGTGGGGTAGCCATGGGGCAAGCTTGTGGGCCTTTGTATGCGAATATTATAATGTGTGAATGGGAACGCCGATATGTGTTTAATCACCCATTATTTGAATATTGTGTTTTGTATGTTAGATACCTTGATGATTTGTTTATTTGGAAGGGGAATATGACTGGATTTAATGAATTCATGAATTTTATTAATTCATCCACTATATTCCTGGAATTCACCCATGTTGTGGATTTTGAAGTTATTAATTATTTAGATGCCCAATTAACGAAAGATCGGGCAAATAGTAGATATGTGTCCACTATATATAGGAAACCAACTTACTCTAATTCCTTTCTCCATTTTTCTAGCTGTCACCCTAGCACCCATAAAAAAGCTGAGGTAAAGGGGCAATTTGTTAGAGCTGCCCGTATGACATCAACTTTTGAAGATTTCTTGAATGAATGTTCATTGATGGAAGAAATGTTTATTAGGAGGGATTATCCTGTGGACTTTGTGGGTGACATCAAGTTGGAAGTTATTAATAAACATTCTTCTGTTTTTTATGGGCCTATTTTGAGTATTAAAAATATGAATGACAGCAATATTATGACCTCAGTGCATACTATAGTGAATTTTGGAATTTTTGGAGAAATGAATTTTAGATTATCCTATATTACTACGTTTACTGTGGACTCACATGCAATACAAGATATTTTATATAAGAATTTGTCTATCTTGATGGAAGACAGCAGTTTTAGATCAAAAATTAGTCAAAAACCCTGATTGTTTATAGGAAGGGGAATCATTTAAAAAGTTTGTTGGAAAGACCGTTGAAACATGAAGCCGATGAACAAAAGGTTTGGCAGATGTCTCTGTAGTTATTGAACACACATTAATACTGGAGAACTTTTTTGTTTGAATGGATATTTGTTATACATTCGTGGTAAATATAACTGTAATAGTACTGGTGTCGTGTATGGGGCTCTATGCCAGAATTGCCCGGCTTTCTATACAAGAAAGACAAAGCGTAAACTCAGAACCCAGATTTATGAACATTATGACATTAAAAAGAAAAAACTGACAAATGCTTTGTTTAGGCACATTCATGAATTCCCAGATCATTATTTTAAATTTATAGTTATTGAACAAATTAAACCCAATGTGAGGGGAGGTCCCTGGCAATTGAAATTGGAGGAAAGAATTACTCTGGATCCTCCGTTTAAAAGCTGTTGGATGGCCTGGATTAAATGAGCTTGCCTCTATTGGTTGTGTTTTAAAATTAAAGGCTTTATTGAGATAATTTATTGGTAACGGCTTTTCCTAGATTTACATTTATACGTTTTCTATAAATGTATATATCTACATGTGTTGTTCTACATGTTTTTTGTATATGTTTTAAATGGGGTCGCAATGTATGGGTTTTATAATGACTTATTTCTTTAAATGTTAATTGAGGAACTGATGTCAGACCTGGGTCTTTTTTAAAAATGGTTTGTGGGTTGTTACGTTTTGTCTGACGAAGTCTTGGTATTATCCAAGACGAAAGCATTTACAATAAAATTGGATTATATCTGCTTCCCTGCCTTGGTGCATCTTTTGTGTTTTAAAGTCTTAGCATGACTAACCTTTCCTTTTTGGTTAACTTTAGCCTCTTTGTGTGGCTATCAACTTAGAACTTTTGCTCTTATTAGGAAACAAAAACTTCAATATTTGAAAATGTACATAGTTGTGTGTGTTATTATTAAGCTAATAGGTTTTAGGGAGGTAGGCTGTTCTGTCTGAGGGCTTTAAAAAAAAAAAAGTTATGTAAGATGCGGCACAGGCTCAAATGGATATGACAAGAAACAACTGTATAAAAGACCAACCTGCCCAACAGCATATGCATGGAACATAAAAGTTGGAACTAAACATTAACAAAAAAGCAGTTGTACATAAAAGGTGGTAATAACTATGTAATAAAACAATGCTTTCTGTAATGTCTTTCAACCTGAATACTCTTATAGATAAATATAAGAAAGAAAGAGTAGTGAACTATATTAAAATGTGGAATGCAAATAGTTACCCTGAAGGAGACGCACCTGGAAAGAACTGAACATATGAATTTGATAAAGAAGGGTTTTCAGGATTGTTATTCAGCTAAATATCTGGGGCAAAGGAAAAGATGAGTACTTATAGTGCAATGAAAGTATTTACCCACTTCCTGATTTCTTATTTCTTTGCATGTTTGTCACACACAAATATTTCAGATCAGCAAACAAATTTAAATATTAGACAAAGATACCCCATGTAAACACAAAATACAGTTTTTAAGTGATGATTTTATTTATTAAGGGAAAAAACTATCCAAACCTACTAAAAAGAAATTTCTACTTGCATGTACATATTTTATATGGTGCCAATTATTAACTTGTCTTCTTGGTTGGCTGTCACATGACTTTATTACCATTATTTAAATGGGCTGATTATTTTTGTCAATATAGCACTGAGGAAGGGGAAACCCGAAAGCTTTGCTGGACTTTATTTTATTGCTTATATTAAAACAGTTGAACGTATCTGTGTTCTTTTTTATTTTGCTGATATATGTACATCTCCCAAATATGCAACAAAGTCTAGAAGACCTGGGATCTTTGCCTGGAAGTGTTTACATAGATATTTTTATACCCCAAACAGACTCCAAAGAACTTTTTCTCAGGTGGATAGCAAATGTTGGAGGTGTGACTGGCAAGAGGTGGCTGGGAACATATTTTTGGGAGTGTAATGAGCTGGCAGACTTTGGGGACTCCCTGCGCACTGCTCTGTTGGAGATGCTGGGTGAACGGACTGGACTGACTGGACAGATGATTTTTTTGAACTAGGATACAGAATCGGAATTGCGTAGACATAAGTAAATCCTTGCTGAGACTAACTATGGTGGCTGCGAAAAAGCAATTACTAGAAAATGGAAATCAAAGTCTACACCAACTTTACTAGACAGTGAATATAGTACCAGATACAACTGGAATTGGGATCTTTAGAAAAGGGAAAGAGCAAGGTACATAGGAAAAAATGGGAATTGTGGGAACAATACATGCAGAGAAGGAACGAGGTTTAATAGGATTTAAATGAGCCATATAATGCTTACCTGACAATGACTGGATAGGTTATATGTGATGATCTTAAAATCATCAGCTCCACGAATAGGCAATGAAGAAATAATATATACCAACCTCAAAATTAACAAAAACAAAACCATTAACATAATTGGATGCTACTTCCCACCTGGCCAAAACATCCCTCCCCTAGAAAAGCTCCTCAGCTGGTCTACCCACCATCTCCCCCAAGAAACTATCATCTTAGGTGATTTCAATATTGACTTTCAATCCTGTTCTAGCAATAACCTAACCCATCATGTACACCTTCATGGCTTCACTCAACTAGTCCAGTCACCAACCAGGATAAATAAAAACTCCACCAAGCACACTACCCTGGATTGGATACTAGTCAGTAAGAGCCCCCAGTCATATATAACAAGCTGCTTATCAGATAGCCTCAGTGATCACTCCCCAACATTCCTACACAAAAAATACCTATACCAAGCTAAACCTGTCATCTACCGTCAAATACGTAAAAAACTAAACTTTAACCCACTCACATTCATCTCATCCCTCAAAGAATGTAACTGGCATCCTCTAAAGTACCTCAGTCTAGATGATGCAGTTGAATTTTTTAATACTACCTTCCTGAACATCCTTAATTACCATGCCCCCATAAGATTCTCCAGAACCAAAGCACAACCCTCACCCATGGCTACAGAAAACCACTAAGTCAGAAATGAAAAACAGGGATAAAGCCTGGGAGAACTGGCGCAAAACCAAAACCCCCTCAGCTAGACAAATTCCTAGAACTAAGCAACTGAGTCAAAAAGCTAATAAAACAGGACAAATCCCAATACTACCAGTCTGCCCTTGACTCCTCAACACAGCCCCAAACAATTCTGGTCCTCCATAAACTCCATCCTCCACCGAGGTAAAGTCAGTACCCCTCCTCCTAACATCCCTCACTCCTCAGAAAATATTGCTACCTCATTCAACACACACTTCACCCAAACCATACTATCACTAGCTAAACGACACAACCCCCCTTCCCCTCCAACCCACACCTTCAACTAGTAATCTCCCCACTGCCTTCTCTTTTTCTCCTGTACCTACCTGCAACATAAAAAAACCTCTTAACTAAACTTAAACCCACCAAATTAGCAGCAGACAGCCTCCCAAGTGAATACCTACAAATCGCAGCTGATGCACTGGCCTACCCAGTATCCATCTTGATTAACCGATCTCTGTCAGAAAGTTACGTTCCCACACTGTGGAAAGTATCACATATAATTCCCCTCCACAAAGGCGGACCCTCCACAGAACTAACCAATTACTGCTCCACAGCTATTCTCTCTCCACTCTCCAAAATACTAGAGAGATGCATACACTCTCAGGTCTCAGACTACCTCCTTACTAACAACCTCCTTTCCAGTACTCAGCATGGTTTCCGACCAAACCATAGCACCACCACTGCCTTACTCTCCTTTACTAACACTATCCTTCAGCATAAAAACAATGGCTATCTCTCCTCTGCTACTTTCCTAGTCCTATCTAAAGCATTTGACATGGTCCCACACAAACAACTTATCTCTGTCCTCAATAACCTATCCTTCTCACAATTGGTCACCAACTGGTTTTCAGAGTTACCTGTCTGACCGCCAACAATCCGTTGTATGGCAGAATGACATATCTCCCCAACTACCTGTCTCCATAGGGGTTCCCCAAGGATCCATCCTTGGACCCCTACTCTTCTCCGTTTACACCAATAATCTAGCCTCTGCCACCAAACATGGCACACGCATACAATACGCAGATGACTCGACCATCATCTGCTCAGCCCAGTCCCTACCAAAACTGCAAAAAGTCACACAGGAAGCCTTTTCCTCTGTTGAAACATGGTTATCGGATATCCGATGCCCGATTAATACTCAACCCAAACAAAACTAAACTACTTATCTTCCAACCCACCAAACATACTCAAAACAACCCTCACTTTAACATCACGGCAAAAGACAACACTATATACCCAACTGAACACACCAAATTGCTAGAAGTGGAAATAGACAATAAAATAAATTTGACATTCACATATCTATGACTATAAAAAAAGTCCACAAAAAACTAGGAGCGTTATACAGAAATAAGCAATTTCTCACCAAAGCAGCAAAGATTTCAATAGCAAATTCCCACCTTATCTCCACCCTACTTTATGCCTCTCCAATATATACCAACCTAAGGCAATGTGATCTAAACAAGCTAGAGACCTGCTACAACAAAATCGCCAAATTCGCCACAGGGGCATCCTACCATAGTCACCACTGTCTCTCACTTGCTGAACTGGGCTGGCTTGAACTCCCTCACCTCCTTCAGTGGTATCAACTCTCACTCGCCCACAAACTAGTAAACCATCCACTAAATGTCCCATCCCTCCAGAATCTACTCCAACCCTATCGCACCACCAGACCACTAAGATCCAGCAGCAAAAATCACTTGCAGATCACTAAAGCCAATAAATCTGCTGGTAAAAAACTATTCTCTTGCGCCATAGCCAAATTATGGAACTCACTCCCACCCACAACTACCTCCATACCATCATGCACCCACTTCAAAACTTTACTAAAAGTGCAACTAAAAACATGCTGGCTATGCCCTTGCAACTCCCACTCTTAATATCATCCACCCCATCCAACCACTACCTTTCTTTCCACTCCACTAACTACCTTGATTATAGCAAGCTCAGATGCTCATAAGCCAGTACTTATTATACAGCACGAACTTCTTCTTGTAACATTTGTTAATGTCTGGTATGCACTTCACAGATAAAGATTCTAGTTGTCTACTGATGTACTATGTTCTTCATCTGTAAATATGTTGTAAGTAATTGCTATGTAAATTGTTAATCACTATGGAATCCAATGTAAATACCGCTTATTTTAACTGTGGAGCTTTTCTCCCCGGGCCTCCGCTGAAAATGGACCTACGTCCAGTCGGACACTCCCGGTCAACAAATTTAAATAAATAAATAATAAATAACAATGTCTGCAACTACAGTTGTTTCAATGGTGTCTGTGATGTATAATGTTTACAACTAAAGTGGTGTCAATGTTTGTTTTTCAATTATATAAATGCAAGATTGCTTATGTCATACATGATAATTTAATAAAGATGTTTACTGAAAAAAAAAACAATAGACGTCCTTCTCTTCTATGTTGCAGTATTCTTAACATGTGGGAAGTCCTCCACCAAAACAACCAAACATCCGGCCAGTATACAACAGGTTTTAGCTATTGCAAGGTACATGGGACATCACTCGTATGTGCTGACATCAGCCATAAAAGGACATCTGCATGTATAATCCTCAAAACTGTAAAGACCCAGAAGAAGCACCAGCACTAAGGAGCAATAAAATACCATCCAAGGAAAGAAACAAGATATAGAGGGGGAAGTCAGGAGGAATAGAATACTGCAACATAGAAGAGAAGTACATCTATGGTTGGTATAAGATTTTACACAACTATTCTATGTCCTTCTATTCAATGTTGCAGCATTCTTAACATGTGGGAGAGTGCCAAAGCTTGGTAGGAACCCTGGGAGGAGAAAGGAGCAGAGGAACGTTGAACAGAAAAGCTTTCAAAAAAGCTATGGAGAATGGCTAAAGCAAACCCTACTCTATCTAGAAATGGTGTCCAACTTGTAATGTCTGGTGAAAGTGTGCAAAGACAACCATGTAGCAGCCTCTAAAACAGTGTTAGTATCCAGGCCTTTAAAGAATGTCCCTAAGGAAGCCACAAACCTAGTGGAATGAGCCGTAACAGGTCCAGAAAGTGTCTTGCCATGGAAATCATAACAAAACAAGATTGCCTTGGAGATCCAAGAAGAAATTGTCTGTTTTGAAACAGGTAAACCCAGAGTCCTGGTATGGAAAGAAACTAACAGCTAATCTGATTTCCTGATAGCCTTAGTCTTATCCAAGTAGAATCTAAGCTGTCTATGCACATCCAAAGTATGCAAGATCCTTTCACTAGAGGAGAGAGGAAGAAAATGGGTAATTGAAAAGACTGATAGAGATAAACCTCATTCAACACCTTAGGGATAAAAAGGAGGATTGGTATGCAATGAAACTCTATCCTTGTGGAAAACCAAGAAAATGTGGGAAAGCCATCAAAGCTTGAATCTCAAATTTTCCTGGCAGAGGACAAGGCCAACAGAAGACCCATATCATTGCTAGAATCTCACTGTGTTCTGAATGAGTGTGCTTCTCAAACAATCTGGAATACAGAGCTGATAAGTATATTTTCTGGCACTAACTGTTCAGAGTTCTGCACGGTCTATTTTTGCTTGACTGATTTATTTATATGCAACAAATACAAATTATAATGTAGTTTAGGCAAACTGGTCTCCCAAAAACACCAGCAAATGCAGCAAAAAGAAATAGGAGGCACCAGACGTAGGCAGATGAAAGTTAGCAAAACTCCAAATTTAATCCACAAATGTAGTACAGACAATGTTGAGCATTTTCTTAGCCAAAGCTAGTTCTTCAGACAACCCAATACATTACTCACTGATTTTTAAAATAACATCAGCCAATCAAAGTCAGTTTCCAATAAAAACAAATAGCCTAAGTAGTATTAATTTAAAGTAATAGTATTAGACAAAAGTAAATAGTTTAACATCAAGGTTTGTTTGTCTTTCGGCTTTTCCCAGTAAGGGGTCGCAACAGCGGAACTCCGGTCCACTAATGACTGACAGTAGATTTTTACGAAATGCCGAGGTGCCAGCTCGACGCCCAACCTTCAACTAAGGCACGCCCATTTACGCACGCATGCCTTTCGAACACTACCCAACCACGGGGAGGACATGCAGACTCCACACAGAAGGCACTCCCAAGCCCAGTCGAGAATTAAATGGGAGAACCTCTTGCTGTGAGGTAACAACGCTACCGCCGTACCACCGCGGCATCTAGACTAACATCTATTAATTACAATATATCATTAAAATGAAGTAAAATACAACAGAGATATATAAAAATGTTATAAAAAACATCCTATCTACTTAGTGGCTTATTAATTAGTATGGGTTTAATACAAACCTTGTCATTTAAACCCTTACCCATACTGGCACGCATCCTAATAATCCACTCGAGCTCTTTGGTCTCTACCAAATTCCTAATTGCACCACATCTACATCCTACTTGGACTTTTTCTATTACCATAAATTTAAAATTATGTGACGCACCTGATATCACAACATGCCTTGCTAGGGCATTAGTCTCTGCCCCTCTATTCACATCATAGATGTGCTCTCTAATCTTATCACGGAACCTACGTGTAGTCATGCCTACATAAAACCAACATGTTGTGCAATAGGCTAGGTATACAATATTAGTGGTGTTACAGTCAGCTGAAAGTCTAAAATTAATTGTTCTTCTGGTATCAGGATGTTCAAAGTACCCTTTCCTATCAATATATGAGCAATAATTACAGGAATCACATGGTTTGGTTCCATGGGCAAGTACTGTAGGTTGAATACTCATTTCTTGCTCATACTTAGGACCACATAAGAGTCTTTTGAGGGATTTCTTATTTTTATAGGCATACTTGGGGGTTGTCCCTACTAAGGTTTTAACCCGGTCATCAGAGCATAGTATATTCCAATTCCTATAATAAATATTTTGTAGCAGTCTAATATTGCTAGCATATGTAACGGAAATCCTTAAAGGGTTACACTTCATGGTTCTTTCTTCACATACTTGATTGTGACTAGAGAAATATAGTTGACCCTCTTTTTTCCTTTTCAAACCCATGCTCAAAGCAATGGAGATGACCTTCCCTTTTCCCATATCCTCTCTCTACAAATCTCTGTTCTAGTTGGTGCAATTCCCTTTCAAATTTATCATCCTCTGCTGTTAATCTGGAAGTCCTTAGTGCTAGCCCTTTAATCACATTTTAAGTACATGTTGGGGGTGCATGCTTTGCCTATACACATAGGTATTCCTATAACATTCTTTACGAAAGATTCCAGTACAGAAATACCCTGAGTCTTTCCTAATTACACTAACCTCTAAAAATTCAACACATTTGTCGGAGCTATGAGCTGAAAATTTCAAGAAGTGTGTGCTGTTATTTATGTCTCTCAGAAACTCCTGGAGATGTCTCTCAGAAACTCCTGGAGATTTGTCACACCCCCTTCCCATAACAGGAAGAGGTCATCTACAAATTGCCGATAAAATGCTACTTTGTCTGAAGTGTACGAAAGGATAGAACAAATACAAGTTGAAAATTACATCTGTAGAATATGTAATGATTTATTTGAATGTATGCAATGTGATCAAATTACTATGGATCTGTAGAATTACTTCCTTGTGGATGACCCCATCATCCCAGTAATACAGGTATTACCCAAGATACATAGGCACCCACACAATCCACCCATGAGACCCAATGTGGCTAGGCAAGGATGGTGCACAGAACCACTATCGATATATGAAGAATAAATCCATCCTTAAGGATATGAAACAGTTATGTACTCACCATAACGTTAGATGTATGTAGTCCATCTCGCCTCACATTCTTCACTTGTGGGTTCGGAGCCAAATGTCAGCTCCGACTCGGCCTATTTACTAGCTCGAAAGTCTTTGACTGGCTGGGCTAAGATGGTATCCCACAATACACTGCTCCACATCCCCAGATCTAGTTTGCTGCCAACATAAGTACCGTATCCATCGCCCAAACATACACACACACCCATAACAATGAGGTCCAACAATTTATCCAAAGGGACTCTGTAACATCAAAAGTACAAGATCATCCTCCAAATCCTCCAGGGGTGGGGGACGGTGGGGGGGTAATGAAGAATGTGAGGCGAGATGGACTACATACATCTAACGTTATGATGAGTACATAACTAACTGATGTTATGTAGTCCTATCTCGCCTAGACTCTTCACTCGTGGGACAGTGTCCCTAGCACCTACATCCTGGGTGGCTCAATGGAAAATACTCCTGAGCACCGTGGAGCCAAAAGATGATCTGCCCCTGGACGGCACATTCAATTTGTAATGGGAAACAAACGTGTGAGGAGAAGCCCATGTTGCAGCCGCACATATATCATCCATTGATAACCTAGCCTGAAAGGCTGTGGAAGTGGAAACTGCTCTGGTAGAGAGTGCTCTGACTGGAAAAGGCAGGCTCTTTCCCCCTGCCTGGTAAATAAAGGAGACGCAACCAGCTATCCACCTAGAGCTGGTGACCTTGGAAACCGCAGACCCCAAGCGATTCTCTGAGAACGAAACCAAGAGCTGGTCTGACTTCCGCCAATCCTTAGTTCTGTGTAGATAAAAGCGTAGTTGCCTATGAACATCCAACAGATGAAACTGGTACTCTGCCTTACTGGAGAAGTTGGGGAAGAAGACCGGCAGCTCAATGGACTGATTAATATTAGATAAGGAAGCCACTTTGGGAAGAAAGGACGGATTTGGTCTGAGAGAGACCCTATCTTTATAGAATACCAAGTATGGGGGCTTGACTGATAGGGCCTGGAGTTCTGATACCCGTCTAGCCGATGTGATCGCTATCACAAAGGCAGATTTCCATGTAAGAAATTTTAAATCGCAGGAAGCTGCGGGCTCAAAGGGCAGGAGAGTGAGGGCTTGCAGAACAAAACTGAGGTCCCAGGACACAACAGGTTGAGATAGAGGGGGACGAAGGAGAAGAGTGCCTTTCAGGAATGCTCTACACAGCTTGTGTGCCATTAAGCTAGGTCCATAAGCCACATGATAATTTGAAATAGCCGCCAGCTGAACTTTGATGGTGGCGGAGGCCTTTCCTTGGTAGAATAAATGAGATAAAAACTCTAACACAGAGTCAATGGGGGCTGTGTAAGGCTCAATACCTTTGGACTGAGCCCATATCAAAAACCTTTTCCACTTGCTAGAGTAGATCTTCCTAGTGGATGACTTATGAGAAGATGAAAGAATATGAACCACGTCTGGAGAAAAATCATGACACCTGACTACGGATGGAAGTGGAGTAGCCAGGCGGTCAGCCGGAGGGTCTCCAGGGAGGAGTGGAGCTGTCCCGACAAGTCTGGACGAAGGTCCAGAGTCCAAGGAGCATCCACGATGTAAGGTTAAAGGAAGGGGAACCATACTTGTTGGGGCCAGTGTGGCGCAATCAGAATCACTTTGCTTCCCAAGGATAGCGCTTTCTGAATCACCCTCGAGATAAGGGGAAACGGAGGGAAAGCATACAGCAGACCCGAGGGCCAATTGTGCGCAAGAGTGTCCCTTGGAGATTCCCCGGAGGAGGGGGGGTCAGCGAGAAGTATTTGCTGCATTTCGCACTGAGGGGGCTGGCAAACAGGTTGCAGCAAGGCTGACCCCATTTGCTGAATATCCTGTCCGCCACCTGGCAGTTCAGGGACCACTCGTAAGGCATGAGGATCGCCCTGCTTAGCCTGTCTGCAATCACATTGGTTTTCCCCGGGATGTGTGTTGCCACCAAGGCCCGTTGGGAAGCTATCGCCCAATTCCACACTCTCATGGCCTCCCTGCATAGTGGGTACGATCTGGTTCCTCCTTGTTTGTTGAGATACCACACTACTGACATGTTGTCTGAGTGTATCGCAATATTCCCTAGAGGGAGGACATCCTGAAGTGCCTGCAACGCTAGGAGCACTGCCCTCATCTCCAGGACATTTATGTGCAAGTCTCTCGTGCTCCTGCCACGTGCCTTGGACCATCCTGCTGAGATAATGTCCCCCACCCACCCTAGCCGGGAGGCGTCCGTGGTCACTGTGGCTACCGGGTTGGGTGGAAGAAAGGGTTTCCCTACGTCTAAGTTGTTGGTGCATAGCCACCAACTGAGGTCCTGCTTGCATTTGCCTGTGATTAAGATAGGATGGGATAGCGGTAGTCTTTGGAAAAACCATTGGGCGAACAGGAGCCATTGTAGGATCCTCATATGCAACCTCGCTAACGGGACCATCATGATAGTGGACGCCATTGTCCCCAGTAACTCAAGAACTAGTCTTGCCCTCACACGAGTCAGAGACATCATCATCCAAACCTGTCGTTGCAACCCTGTGATCCTCTCCATAGGTAGGAATGCTCTCAATCGAACAGTTTCCAACTCTGCACCTATAAATGAGACACGCTGTAAGGGTAGCAAGGCAGATTTTTTCCAGTTTATTGTGATGCCTAACTGGTGACAAAGACCGATGGCACTATCTCTGTTTTGAAGAAGTAGATGCTTGGTGGGGGCGGATAGGAGCCAGTCGTCCAGGTAAGGAAACACTTGTAATCCTTGACGTCTCAATTGAGCCGTCACCACTGCCATGCACTTGGTGAACACCCTGGGGGCTGTGGTGAGACCAAAGGGCAGGGCTCAAAACTGGAGTGCCTGGCTCCCAGCCGGAAGCGTAGATGACATCTGGATGCTCTGTCCCCATCTTGATGTGGTAATAAGCATCCTTCAGGTCGATGGAGCACATCCATACTTCCTTTCCCAATAACGGGAGAATCGACTGTAGCGTGACCATCCGGAATTTGGACTTGTGTACGTAATGATCGATTCGGCTTAGATCCAAACTGGGTCTCAGGTCCCCCGTTCTTTTCGGCACCAAAAAGAATCTCGAGTAAGTCCCTAATCTGATCTGGTCTGGGGGGACTGGTTGGATGACTCCCTTTTCTAGCAGCTGAGAAACCTCTGTTGCTGCATGACCCCTTTGACTGGGTGGAACGTCTGGGATCCTTTTGACAGGGGGGGGTGAAATGGGATGGTGTAACCTCCGGCGATTATCCCTAATACCCATCTGTCCTGGGTGATGTTGACCCAGGCTTCTGGATACAGGGAAATTTGACCCCCGACTGGCTCCGGAGAAGCACACCCGGGCAGCTCAGGAATGAGAGTATGGGGAACCGTGAAAGGAATCATGGTCCCCAGAATTGCGGGGGGCCACTCTGCCTCTGGGGTGACGTCTCCCTGAATACGACCCCCCCCTCCCCTGCCTTGGGGGGGGGGTCTCACCCTGTGCAGTAGGAAAAGACCTTTGAGATTTTTTGAACCACATCTTTCCTCCTCGCTGAGCCTTGGGATAAGGCCTCGACAGGAGGGAAAACTGGACTCCCACGGCAGACAAGGTCTTTCCCTCTTGCTCGCACCTGGTGAGTGTGTCTTTCACCTTGGTCCCGAACAAGGAGAAACCATCGAAGGGGGAATCAGTAAAGAAAGACTTAAAGGCCTCCACAAAGTGACACAGGCGTAGTAGCCAGGCTTGCCTCCTGAGGGCCACCCCATGAACTAACCTCCCTACTAGCTCCCTCTGCCGCATACGAAATCAGTCGCATGGACGAGTTAGCAATGGAGGTGAGGGTAGAGAGCTGAGTGTTGACAGTCTGAGCCACCGCCTCAGGCACGTTACCCATTATAGTATCTCCTAACTCCTTAAGGAGATCTCTCTGGAGCCGCGTGAAATGAGACAAATAATTCAGCAACCACAAGGTAAAGGTCACTGAAGACGGTGTACGCTTCCCGTACCGATCCATAGTCCTAGACTCCTTGTTAGGAGGATGGACCAAAGAGGAAGACTCAGCAACTTCCTTCTGCGTGGCAGCCGCCACCACCATAGCATCTACTGGGACTCCCTTTGTCAAAAATTCTTTCCCTGGGGGAGCAGACAAAAATTTGTTGGGGCGTCGAGGAACAGGCTCTACGGAGTCCAGAGTCTCCCACACCCTCCGACAAATAAGGTCCAGGAGCTCGAAGGGTGGAGACACCCAGGAGCTGGAGGGCTGTGTGCCAAAGGCCTTAAGGAATACTGACTCCTCCTCGGAAGGGGTTTTGGAGGGCCAGTCTCCTCTTTGTTTCAAAATCTCCAGTATATCGGAGAACGAAACGTCCTCAGAGGAAGATCTAGGGGACCCCTCAGATTCCTCGAGGTCAGTATCGGAAGTGAGAGACTCGTCCTGGGAGTCTATGTGCTTCCTCTTGCAAGATGTCTTTCTGGGGGGTTCCTCAGGCACAGGCTCTGAGGGCCCCTCAGAAAGAAGGGGACCACTCGTGGGGGTATCCTTAGGCCCTAGAACTGTGCTATCCAAGGATAGGTGGGTGTCAAAAGCTCTCGCCGGTGTTGTGGGGGATGGAAGAACCGATCCGAGAGAGGTAGCTGACCTAGCCAGCATGCTCCGCATAGCCTCGAAGGCGGGACCTCCAGAATCACAGGACCGACCACCTTCCAAGGCCATGACCGGGACAGGTGTCCCCGCAGCCGAGGCCCCAAGGGGGGGGGGGCTCAGAACCGAAGGGTGTTCTGAGACATCCCCCTCAGGCCCGACCGAGGAGACCCGAGTCCCGAACCCCGTGGACGGAATAGACAAGGTCGAAGCCGATGCGGGCACCGATAAACCCCGCTGGGGGATCGGCGCCAGCGCAGGAATGTTCCTCAGAGCAGAACTTACCGGCTCCGATGACAAAGATGCGCTAGGAGGAGGAATAGCAGGTACAACTAACAGAACTGGCTCCAGAGCCGACTGGGTCGGAGCTGAGAAAAGTTTGGCCAACACCGGCGACTGTAGGAGCCTCTGCACCACCCTATCTACATCCAAATCGGAAAGCCTGGAGGATTTGGAGGAAATGGATGGAGACCTAGACCTCCTATCCGGAGAAGCTTGCCTCAAACTTGGCGACCAGCTCCGAATCAGTTCCAAAATTATCGGAGTGGACACAGACTCAGTCGTCACAGCTACCTCCCTGTGGCCCCGATGACTGTGGAGCCAAGGAAGCAGATTCGACAATGGTAATTTTACAAGGTGGCTCCGAGACAATAGATGGAGCCGGAGACCTCTTCTTGGATTTGGATGATTTAGTCTTCGGCTAGGAGCCGAACCCAAATCCTCCTCAAAGGACGGTTTTAGCAGTCCCTTTAGGATCAATTTGTTTTTCCTCTCTTGGAGCACCCGAAGACTAAAGGCGGGGCAGAAACTGCACGACTCCTGAAGGTGGATGGCTCCAAGACGGTAAACACAGACTGAATGTCCGTCTGTAACAGACATTTTATAGGCACACTTAGTACACTTCTTAAAGCCCGACAGCTTATGCTCTTTTTGTTCCTTAGACATGCCAGCCAACAATTGTAGTAGCCGCTGCTGACAAAAGGCGGGAAACCGCCGACACAGAAACCAGTGAACACGAAAAACACACCAAGGCACAGGAGAGAACCTCTAAATAAAACGGTTCTCAACTTAAAATAAGAGAGAAGCACCTAAAGACAGCCAAACACCACAAGGAGGACTAGGTCCTCTAACTTAAACGGGCCTAGCCCGAGGGAGTAAGGGATACCACGCAAACACACTCGCAACCTACAAAAAGTAAAGCAGCAAAGACACCAATAACAACTCTACTGAATACACACGATTAGCCAAAAATTAGCCAAAAATCTTCACAAAAAAGAGTTTTTTTGTAATACTTAGCCAGAGCCAAGTTGAGACCACGTCCGGGCTTTACAAGCGGCAAACGAGATCTGGGATGTGGAGCAGTGTATTGTGGGATAACATCTTAGCCCAGCCAATCAAAGACTTTCGAGCTAGTAAATAGGCAGAGTCGGAGCCGAAATTCGGCTCCGAACCCACAAGTGAAGAAAGTAGGCGAGATAGACTACATAACATCAATTTTTAACTGACTTGCATGGGCATATTCGCAACATTCCACCAACTGTGAATTGCTTAATGGTTACATTGGATGTGCAGCCTCTTTTTACTGTAATTCCCAATGGGGTAGGACTTGAATTTCTGCAACAATATTTAAGAGAGGATGGAGGGTATGATTCTACAACTATTGACCTCTTGTGTTTTCTGGTTGATACTATATTGGAGAATAACATCTTTATATTTGAACAATCTATTTATAACAAACGTCCAGACCC
Source organism: Protopterus annectens (assembly GCF_019279795.1). Classification (NCBI taxonomy): domain Eukaryota; kingdom Metazoa; phylum Chordata; order Ceratodontiformes; family Protopteridae; genus Protopterus; species Protopterus annectens. The sequence continues at coordinate 768,593,126 of NC_056726.1, read as the reverse complement.
CTTAGAATACGTATCTCTGAACACATCAGTAACATCAAACAGAAAAGGATGCATAATGCGCTCTATAAACACACACTAGCTCATCCAACATGTAAGTTTAACTTTATTGTCATTGATATGATATTAGGAAATAGGGCAAACAAAACTGGATGGCATTCCATTTTAAATATAAAAGAAAAGAAATGGATTATCAGACTGGGAGGGTTGTTCCCCCCGGGATTAAATAAACATCTCTAGAACCTAGCCAATAGGATGACTGCTTATTGTATATATACAGCTTTTGTATGGCATGATATTTTGGTACACTGAAGAAGGCTGTGCTTTGCCAGCCGAAACCGGTTTGTAACTGTTGCAATATGCTGTGATTTTGTTCATCAATACAGATTTTCATTCTAGTCACTGTTTGCTGGCTCTCATTTTTTGGTTCCTGATCTAGTTTGTTTCTTGAGCCTTGCGATTGCCATCGTGCAGGAAGTTTGTTTTTCGTGTTGCACAATCTATTTAAAGACAATTGGATGGCGTGGCTATGGGCACCTTGTATGCAAAGAGCTACACCAACCTTGTCATGGCGAAATTGGAGAGAGAGAATATTTTTGAAGGAAGGGAGGTCCTCTCCATTACTTAGAACATGGGTTTTAAAAGGAAAAATGAGGGTCAACTATATTTCTCTAGTCACAATGAAGTATGTAAAGAAAGAACCATGAAGTGTAAGGATTTCCGTTACATATGCTAGCAATATTAGACTGCTACAAAATATTTACTATAGGAATTGGAATATACTATGTTCTGGTGACCGGGTTAGAACCTTAGTAGGGACAACCCCCAAGTATTCCTATAAAAATAAGAAATCCCTCAAAAGACTTTTATGTGGTCCTAGGTATGAGCAAGAAATGAGTATTCAACCTGCAATACTTGCCCATGGAACCAAACCATGTGATTTCTGTAATTATTGCTCATATATTGATAGGAAATGGTACTTCGAACATCCTGACACCGGAAGAACAATTAATTTTAGACTTTCAGCTGACTGTAACACCACTAATATTGTATACCTAGCCTACTGCACAACATGTTGTTCATTTTATGTAGGCATGACTAAACGGAAGTTCCGTGACAGGATTAGAGAGCACATCTATGACGTGAATAGAGGGGCAGAGACTAATGCCCTAGCAAGACATGTTGTGGTATCAGGTGTGTCACAATTTTAAATTTATGTTAATAGAAAAAGTCCAAGTAGGATGAAGAGGTGGTGCAATTAGGAATTTGGTAGAGACCAAAGAGCTCGAGTGGATTATTAGGATGCATGCCGATATGGGTAAGGGTTTAAATGACAAAGTTTGTATTAAACTCATACTAATTAATAAGCCACTATGTAGATAGCATGTTTTTTGATAACATTTTTATACATCTCTGGTATATTTTACTTCAGAAGTAGCTTTGGCTACAAAAGCGCTCACCATTGTCTGTACTACATTTGCGGATTAAATTTGGAGTTTTACTAACTTTCATCTGCCTTGGTCTGGTGCCTCCTATTTCTTTTTGCTGCATTTATTTATATACTTGCTGGCAGAATTTTGTTTTCTGATCTTGCTGAAACTTTTTTCTCCCACCCTCCACCCTATTGCTGTTGTGTTCTTAAAGTTGGTGGCTTTTGTAATTGCACGGCCCTACTGTAAATTTGATCTGGGACACTCCTAGTCACAGCTCATTCGAGTTAACACAGAGATCATCTGGAAGGCCAAACCCCTTAGTACCTTTACCTTCTGTTCCTGCTCTCTCCCTTTTTACTTAATAAAATAAATAAATAAATAAAAAGAGACACTATTCAGCTGCTTAAATTTTCTAATTTGTGTTTCTTTCTACTACGTTGTTACTTCATCTTGCTTGGCTTTTTACTGCTACTTAATGCATGTTCTCTAAAGTATTCAACTGCAACTGTTCTGTTGCATTTATTACTGCTCGTTTATAGCCTGTCTAAAATTAAGTGTTATTCTAAGCTCTTAATTTTGGTTTAAGCACTTGGGCTTTAGGCTCTCCCCCAAGCTCTCCCTGGCCTTTCTCCCTCAGAGTTTCACAAATATGGATGGACAATTTCCTACAGTTTGTCCTACCAGTCTGGTTGATATGGGCATCCTGAGACAGTGTGGCAACTGCCTCATGAACACAGACAACCATCTACCACCACCACCTAGGAACACAATTTGGGAGAGATGCAATTACATTAGGAACATAGAGTCCAAGCTCTTTCCCCCCCTCAAGCCAATATATCTGGGACCGAAAAGGTTGTCAGCACAATCACTACATCTCAATCACCACTCACACCTACACAACACACACCAACATATGTAGAGGTCCTCCACATAAACATGTCCAAACAAAGGAGACCTCCGAGGCAAAAACACACACGATTTCCACAGTCCTCCACACCACATACCGCACACAGCCCACACACCTGTGTCTCACAGTCACTAAGGCTTCGCCATAAACCCAACATATTAGTCACAGGAGACTATTTTGAGACACACAGATGTGCCTCTCACTAGGCTGGATAAGGAGAAAGTCACGGTTAGTTGTCTGTCAGGTGCCAGCATCTGTCATATCACATACACACTCAACAGGTACTGTTATGTCTCTGTCATAGTCCATGTAGGTGTGAATGACTTGAGACGTACCTCTCTGGAAAATATGGAGAGACATGATTGAGCTCACTGACTGTGTGTCCCAGGCAGGTATGTCCCCAGCCTTAAGCAGCATTCTGCCGTCATACAGCATGATGATTCAATACAAACAGAAAATGATTCACTAACAATTGGCTTAGTTTCTGGTGTCATTCCAGGGGGATCCAGTACCTGACAGCCTGGGAAGATATCAACAGAGCACGATGCTTTGCCAGAGATGGACTGCATCTGTCTCACTTGGGCTTCAGGCTCCTGGCAAAGGCTCTTGCCTCCCCTATAGTGCCTTTTATAGGAAAAGTGATGAGGTTAAAACTACCAACACAAAAATTTCAATAAAACACAAATTAAAGGTCATGCTGCTAAACGCGAGGAGTCTAAACATGAAACTATACTCATTGCAAGCATTCCTAACAATGGAAAATGCTGATATCCATGCAGTCACAGAAATCTGGTTCAAAACTGTGGACAGCACCCCAGCCTTACCTGTTTACTCATCCTATCATACATTCAGACCCCAAACTGTGGGCACTAAAGCCAAAGGAGGTGGAGTTTCAACATACATTAAGACAGACACCTCCAGGCAAGTCAAACAGTATGATGCACAGGAGACACTCCAGGTGCAGTTAACCATTAACAAGACCTCTATTCAAATCATAACTAGCTACTGACCCACAAAGCTGACTCAAGATGCCCAATCTGCCTATTTGGACCTGTTCGAATCTATCACGATTCAACCCTTTACCCTGATCCTGGGTGACTAACTTCCCAAACATAGACAAACTATTCATGCCAGAACACAAATGCCCAGAGATTCCTTGATTTTGTCAATGCAAATGCCTTGGAACAGCTAGTCGATACCCCCACAAGAGGTGATATCATCTTGGACTTGGTAATAACCAACATGAGTAACTACTGCAGCATCCCTGTAGTATCATCCTTCCTGGTAAGATCTGACCACAAAGAGGTCACTTTCAAAGTCACCATCTCCCACAACCCCCTCTAGCTAGGATTAGACATAAAAACTTCTCCAAAGCTGATTATAGCCTCCTGAGGGATAGCATAAACAGCTTCACAGCCCCCTCCTCCCCCTCTGTAGGAACTGGCACTAATATCCAAAACTATACCAAAGCACTATAGGAGCATTTATATAGATGTATGGAATCAGGAATACCCAAACAGGACTAAATCATCCTCTGCAAGGAGGAGTAAACCTATCTGGTGGACATCTGCAATAAATAAACTCTATAACAAAAAAAAATGGTGTCCAAGACCAAGAAGGAGCAGGTGCCAAACTGGAAGCAATATCTCCTTAGCCTGAACAAGTAAATAAGAGCACTAGTGAAATCCTCCAAAGCAAACAAGTCCAAATTGGCCACATCTACTAGAGACAGTCATAAGGCCTTCTTCACACATGTACGCAACCTCAAAGGAAGCACCCAGATCTGTTCAGAACTGGTGGTCAAGGACACCACATATACAAATACCATAGATATAGTAAACTTGCTGGCTGACAGATTCAGCAAAAACATTACCCCTCTGTTCCCCCATCAGTAAATCAGGACATCCCCAGTACCTGCCCCTTTCCCCTTATATCTAGGAAACAGATCATCACTGCTCTCTCAAAGACAAAAAATACAGCCTCCATGGGACCCAATAACATCTCAAGCTGCATCCTATGTGAACTCAGGCAGGAACTTGCAGCACCATTAGGCACCCTATTCAATCAAAGCCAGAGTACTGGCTTCATACCAGCTGAGTGGAAGACGGCCACTGTCATCCCTTTACACAAAGTTGGAGCATCCACCGATCTTGGAAATTATAGACTCATCGGCCTAACTAGCCTGATCTGCAAGACCATGGAACGGATCATGGAACTCATTAACAAGGAGACTGGCAACCTCCAAACACTTGATTCCACACAGTTTGGCTTCTTCAAGGGGAGGTCCTGTCTGCTAAATTTGGTCCACTTCTTTGAGACAGTCACTAAAGCCATGGATGAGAGGAAGACGGTGCAAAGCCGCTGACACTATTCCCCACTTGGGCATAACAGATAAACTCTCTCAACTAGGTATCAATCTATACGTTACCAGGTGGGTAGCAAACTGGCTGACTGACAGAACCCACGTAGTCAAAATAGGGTAAGCCACCTCAGGCAGCAGACCCGTAACAAGTGACGTATCCCAGGGTTCAGTCTTGGGGTGTCTTATTTGGGATACACTTTTCTAAGGTACAGGGCAAAACCAGTGGGCTATGGCTGACAAAGTTTGCAGATGACAGCAAGATGGGAACTGTCATCAGTTCCCATAGTGATGTGGACATCTTCCAAGAGGGTCTCACTCAGACAAATGACTGGTGCTAGAAACATGGCCTCAAGCTGAATACCAAAAAATGCATCAGCATCCCCTTTATGAAGAGAGACATCCCCACACATTATCACATTAATAACGTCTTAAGAATGCAATCAGTCATGAGGGATTTGGGCACCCAGCAACCTTTTGACCATGTTGCTTCTGTTGTATGGAAAGCCTTCTTACACGGGCCACCTCATAAGTAAGGGCATCTCATCCAGGGACAAGGGGGTCATAATATCCCTGTATTCTTCCCTTATAAGGCCCATTACTGAGTACAATGCCCCTTTCGGCATGTATCTCGCAAAGCACATGCAGCAGCTGGAGAGACCACAGAGATTTCTCACCAGGAGAGTCCAGGGCCTCAAACATCTACCAAACATAGAAAGGCTAAAAGCCCTATCCCTCTACTCAGTTCCATACAGACTCCTCAGAGGTGACTTCTGTCTGACATACAAGGCGATCACGGACCCCACCTTGAAGGGACTGCTGCATATCCGCAAGTCAACCTCCACTCGGGTAACCCACATGGTCGGCCTCAACCTTGTCTGCATCATCAACAAGACTTATTGGCGGGACAGATGTGTGTGCTAGAGACTTCCCCATCTATGGAATAGACTCCCTCTCCACATCAAGCAGAGTACCTCTTTACCCCTTTTAAGTGCAACCTGGATAACTGGATAGGAAACAGAACATATACCCCCGAGATTACACCAGTGTCCCTGCTGAACAGGGGCAATGAGTACTGATTTGTCTAAGTATGGGCTAAACTCTGGGCTAGCTAGTCTTATAAAGGCCTCAAGGCCAATAGCCTAGTATCCTCCTATGATCCTATGAAGAACTGTTTTCCATGTACAAAACTTTAAAGAAGCTGAGGCTGCAGGTTCAAAATGAGCTACAGTAAGTACCTCTGAAGCACAGTTCAAATCCCAAGAAGGTGGAACTGATTTGCTTGGAGGTTTAATATGAAGGACGCCTTTAAGAAAAAGTTTTACCTCCAATCTGAAAGCTAAAGGTGGAGATAACAGCAGACATGCAGAAATACCTGACAAGTGAACTTTCACCGACGAGTAAGCTAAGCCACTGTTAGGTAATTCACACAAGAAAAAAAAAATGTAATATCCACTGAAAATGAATCCAGATTTTGTGAAAGACCTCTTCCATTTGGATAAGTAAGACTTTCTAGTATTGGGTTTCCTGGCCTCCTGCAAAACCCTAAGCACGCCCTGTGAAAAAAGGTGCCTCAAAGGAATCAAAAGTTGATCACCCACAGGGTCAGTTGTAGGGCAGGCAGATGTGGATGAAGAAGAGATCTCTTGTTTTGAGTGAGCAGGTCCACTCTGTGAAGTAACGTGGGATAACTGCCCTTGGCTAAATGCAGAAGAGGAGGGAACTGATGCTGTCTTTGCCAAAAGGGAATCACCAGCAAGATTTTTGGTTTGTCCTACTGAATCTTCAGCAGAACTTTATGAATGAGAGGAAAGGTGGGAGGGTGGGTGATGCATAAAAAAACATCCACTTCCATGAGAAAGATAGGGTGTCCACATTCCAAGCAAGAGGATGAGAGAGTGGCACAAAATAGAGGAAGCTGTCTGTTCAGAGGGAAGACAAACAGATCTAGAAGAGGGGTATCCCACCGGAGGACCAAGTCCCGAAACACATCCCTGTGAAGCATCCATTCGTGGGCTTGAGTGATGGACCTGCTTAAAGTGCCCGCCACAATGTGTTGAGGGGAAGAAAGGTAAACCACTTGAAGTGTCACCTTGTACTGAACTGCCAATTCCCATGCCATAAGAGCTAACCAGCAAATAAGGTAAGACCCCCTCCCCCCCGGCTTGTTTATATACCAGAGAACTGTGGTGTTGTCTGTAAACACCTTCAGAGGACCTGGTTGAGAGAGAGGATGAAAGGCCTGTAAAGCTAGAATCAGGGATCTCATTTTCTTGATTCGGATATGCTCTCTCCTTTGATAAAGAGATCAAAGGCCCTGCACCTTTCCTGGAAGCAAATGTTGTCCCCCCCCTCCAACCTGTGTCTGAAGCACCTGTGAACAGCTATTGAGATGACTGGGGAAGAAAAGAAAACTCAGGATTCAGACTTAGCTGTTCAATCCACCAAAGCAGCTCTGTTTTTAGGCATGGAAGGAGGGGGATCAAAGTCTAAAGGGTGAGCATGCTGTGTCCAAATTGACTTTAGGAACCAATGAATTTTCCTCACGTGGAGGTTTGCAAGAGGGAGCATGGGAATTGTGTATATCATGAAACCAAGTCTTCTCAAACAACCTGGCCGTAATGGAGAAGAAAAACAGGCGGTTTTCTAGAAAGGCAGGTAGGGACTGGACTTTGCCCGTTAGAAAGAAATCATCATAAGGTCTGTCCTGAAATTGCACCTAAGGAAGATGTGGTCCTGTGAAGGGGGTCAGAAAAGTTTTTTTTTTTTAAATTTAAGGTGACTTTGTAGGAAATAAATGGCAACCTGCAAGTTCGGAGTCAACAGTTCTGACAAGGAGCCAGGAAAAGGAGATCATCCAGGTACAGACATATCTGGACACCCATGACTCCCAAGAAAGCAATCATAGGGGACAAGGCAGAGAACTGAAAGGGCAAGAATCTACAGAAAAATGCAGACATTTCCTGTAAAGAGGGTGGATGAGGATGTGTATATAAACATCTTTGAAGTCTAGAGAGGCCATGTAAGACTGAGGGGGAATCAGAGGAAAGAGTCTGTAAAGACAGCATGTGGAAAGATGGCACTTCTAGAAAAGTGTTTAAATGGGAAAGATCTAGGACTGGTCTCCATGGAAGAAGACATGTGAACTGGTCTCCTAACAAAAAATGTCTTGGAAGGAAAATTCCTATGGAACTTAGGAACAGGAGAGATGAAAAGGCGAAATGAAAGGTATCTTGAAATTCTTTTCACTTCTCTTGCAGAGACCACGCCTGCATCTGCAGAACCAAAAACAGCTGACTTATCCAAGGGAGCATCTAATAATTT